>NC_079447.1:44898001-45040501 GCF_903798145.1 Danio aesculapii
AATAGTTTTGAGTGTGATGCTTAGACAATGAAAAATTATTGAGAAGTTGTGAAGAATTTGACAGTTTAAATGAGAATTGACTTAAGCCATATGCAATTAGTTTTTGTCCAAACTACATACATTTGTACTTACTGTTAAAACACACATGTGCCAAAGCATTTTCAATTTGCTTAAATCAATAAGAAATGACAATCTGATGAGAAAAATAAGCATTGTTCAGAGATCTAAACTTATTGTGCTGTTTTTAAGTGCCAAATATTTTACTTACAAATTTATATATATATTCTCATTTTTATAATTGATGTCTTTATGAAAAAAATGCATCTTCAAAATATTGTAACTAGATATTCCTATAATTTTTTTAAAAAGTGTAGTTTGACAATAACTTTGCTACTTTTCCTGATGAATAGCTTGTAGATTGATGCAACATAGGCTCATTCAGAAAACGTAGCCCTATATACATTTCCGGAGATAGCAAATTATGTAGAAGGGGCGTATGGCTGTTTTTCATCTTTAATGAAAATTAAAGTATGATGCTGTTGCTTGTCTCTCTTACCAGCTGACTCCTTACTTCCATATGGGCGTTTTTAACGCTGTTATCAGTTTGTCTAGTGGCTTGTCGCGTACGTCGGAGGATTTGAGACACTAAGCGGAGTTGACCGTGGGACAGGGTAGGAGTCCGGCGAAGAATGGTTCCAGAATGCAGGTAAGACAAAAGCAAAAAAAAATTAAATAAACAAGTAAATAACAGTGTGAGAATGGTAAAATCTGAAAACGTGGTAAAAATCAGGGGGCTTTTTTGTACATTTCTTTTAAAACACTGTCATTTGGGTTTAGGGAAGTGGGTAGGTGCTGGTCTATCGGTTCTTTTAAAAACACTATCAGTTGGGTTTAGGCCAGTCAGTAAGTCAGTCGACAGTGGCCTCTGGTGGATTTACGTGAAAACAGCAGGCGCGAATGGCACTCGCGAGAGAAATTTGAAATCTCAAAAAGCATACACAGCGGCCTCTGGTGAATTCGAGAAAACTAAAACTGTAAAAAAAAAAAAGCTCCTGGGATGTATTTGGCGCTCTCCAGAAATACATATAGAAGTACATAATCAGAATAAACCTGGGTTGAGATTATCAAGCTACAGTTTCAGAATAGCTTCAAGAACATTTCATATTATTATGAAATACTAATTCATCACTTTAATTAAATCTCTCACAAAACAAATGTTGTTACTCAGCAGATGCCACACAAATGTTATTGTGTGTAAGAATTTTCCAAAGTAGGAGCTCAACTGATATGGGTGTAATACAGTGTGACACATTAGTCACTTAAAATTCATAATCCTGATATATTTTTATACACAAGATTTCACAATAGTTTGTTGTGTTTTGTGGACATATGGTTGTTTTTGTTAAGTGGTCATTTGTCTTCTGCCACCACTAGTTTACCGAATTCACAAAAGCCATATGTGGTGTGAAAAATGGCCACTTTCCTTCGCTGCAGTTTTTCAAACCTCATCAGACATTGACTAACTCACAGGTGTAAACTTTCCAGGCTTATTCTGCAAGTGTGAGACTGTGGAAAAGTCATCAGTGCAATCTTGAAAGATTTTAAGCATTGGAAGCAAAATAATCATGCACAAATTTCACTCATAACATCAATGAGAAAGGACAATAAAACTCTCAGCTTCGTCTGAGGATCATAAATCCAGATCCGATAATGCCAGTTCCGTTCAGCCTTTCGTCGCCAATTAGCCCATGTCACGGAAAACACTATCTTTAGGAAACATGCTGTCATCACCATCCTGTCTATCTCGGCTCCAACATAAAAGCAGGCACTTATTCAAGCATCTGTGACACCAGGGCCCGTTTCACTAGCGCTGCGCTTGTTAACAGGGAAGCTGTCTTGTTCATTTCACACTCTTGCAGTGATCTATGTCTCCCTGTGGGCAGAGTCCAGGGTGTTCATATAATGCAGAGCAAAGCAGATACAGGAGATTGATCAAAATCAACAGATATAGATTAAGTGCAGTCTATGACATAATAGCATGTAAACAGAATAGTAACCACTGAGCCATCGTGTCGCCATTTTTCATATTTTTTTTTAAGTGAAATTATTTAGAATTTCTTTTTACTCTTCATTTAAGTACTTTAAACCATATTACTTACTCTACAATTAACATGTTATGTGTGATAACACTCCATTTTTACTTTTACCATTTTTCAATCTATTTAGTCAATCTCCAGGGGCCTCATGTACAAAGACTTGCGTTGAATTCATAAATCTGTACGCGAATCACACGCAGTGTTGCCAGATGTTGGTAACTGTTTCCAGGCCAAAAGCTGACGAAAAACCGCTGAAAACCAAAAAGCGCCACCCAACAATCAATAGACTATAATAATCTGGCTTGAGGCTGAGGAGCTGGGGGGGTCACAAGCGTTTCTACCCGCCTATGTTATTTTTTTACCTGCAAATTTTACCCGGGAAACCGCCCAATCTAGCAACACTGATCCTACGCATATTCTCTTTGAACATCCGAATTAACGTGAAACTGAACGCATGTTCACGAGCGCAAAACCTCTCCTTGCCTTCTCCCCCTTATAAATATGGTAATGACTCCACTTTGGCAAAACCAAACGAAAAAGCAATGGCAAAAGCAAGCAAGCAAGAAGAGAAACTTCACAGAATGTGAATTGGAGGTGCTCCTATCGGAGGTAGACCGGAGAAAAACTGTGGTATTCGCAAGTTTGTCCTCCGGAATTAATAACAAAAGGAAAAAAAATAGAGTGGGAGAGTTTAGCTGACGCGGTTAACGCAGTGGGGTCTGAACATCGCACTGTAAGTGAATTAAAAAGAAATGGTCTGATGTAAAGGTGCAGGTTAAGAGGAGAACAGCGGCGCACCATCAAAGTGTGGACTGAACAGGCGGGGGAACAGAGGATGCTGAACTAACACCCTTTGAGGAGAGAGTTGCACTTTACTGTCTGGAGTAGTATCCGTGTCTGTGGGAGACACAGATGTATTAGAGGAACACTTTGTTAGGGTGGTATAGCAGCACCACTCCGCTCTTTTCAAGGCAGCGCCACTGGCATTTCAGCTGCCCAATTGCCTGCTGACCGAGTGCGAGAGTGGGCATCATTGTATCTGCGCTCTTGCTCAGTTTGTGGATCACTGAGTGAGGTTAACAGAGACGTCGTTAATGGAAAACCGCGGTCTCCTGTTATGCAGTTAAATAATTACGCTCAATAAAATAAAATTAAAAAAAGTTTGCTGGAATTATCAACAACAACAATATTTATTTATAAAGCACATTTAAAAACAACCAAGGTTGACCAAAGTGCTGTACATAGGAGTGCTAAAGACAGAGAAGCAGAATATAAAAGAAACATTTAACAAATAAAAGCAATTAAACCGTTATCAAGGAGTATTAAAAGCGAGAGAAAATCGATAGGTCTTTAAAACAGACTTAAACACAGAAATGGAGGGGGAAAGTCTAATAATATCTTTAAATACATCACTCACCAAGAAGCCATGCATCGCGCACCCTGCCACCTTGGAGCCTCGAATGTCCTCTAATAAGGCCAACACTGCCATTGCCATATATTAAGGGTTGTATACATTTGCAAATGCTTTTATATGTTCTAAATCAAATAATTTGTTAAAAAAAAAAATAATTAACCCATTTTATCAATTATAAAATAATAGCAATGTTTTTCACTTGTGTTACAGTGCGATACTTTGTAGTGTGCAATTTAACATAATGGCCTCTAGGAGTCACCGATGGAAATAAAACAAACACACACAAGAAATACACATACGCCAGACATGAATCTGGCGTGGACCAACGCACATTCTTACGTTAATTTCATCATTAGTAAATCCAAACGTGAGTTTGAAATCTGGTTGATACATGAGGCCCCAGATCTGGCAGGAGCACTATTAGCTTAGCTTACCATAAATCATTGAATCAGATTAGACCATTAGCACCTTTTTTATGTAATGTCTTTGTTGCCCTACTGAATGAATACCATGACTGCACCAGGCAAAATGATAATACGCAGCGATGTTACCTAGTTCTTTTGCTGGCAACTATTTTCAGGTATGGCAGCAACGTTTCTTGATTATTATGCCAGATTGAGGGAATAGTTCCTTTTTAGGAGCTATGATGGGAACATTTTACTTCCATTGATCTTAGTACGGCAGCACGATGGCGTAGTGAGTAGCACAATCGCCTCACAGCAAGCCAAAAAGAAAATGAATGAATGAATAAACTTAGTAACTTATTGATTTGTTGGCTAATTCGTATGAATTTGTACCATCTCATTCATACAGTTTAGTACTATTTAATTATTGCCAATGACGGTTGGGTTTAGGGGTGGGATTGGGTGCCATGCCTTTTTTTTTTTAAATCAAACATTTTCGTATGAAATTTCATACTAAACTGATAAAATGTAAAATAGGTATGTTTCTTCATGAGATCAGGCTGAGTAGTCTAATTCAGGGGTGTCTAAACTCGGTCCTAGAGGGCCGGTGTTCTGCATAGTTTAGCTCCAGCTTACTTCAACACACCTATCTGGAAGTTTCTAGTATACCTAGAAAGTGCTTGATTGGCTGGTTCAGGGGTTTAGTCAATCTCCAGATCTGGCAGTAGCATTTTTAGCTTAGCTTAGCGTAAATCATTGAATTATATTAGACCATTAGCACCTTTAAAAAAACATATTAATATTAATAATAATATTAATATAATAATATTAATATACTGTTGCCCTACTGAATGAATACCATGGCTGCATCAGGCACAATGATAATACACAGCGATGTTACCAGTTACTTTGCTGGGAACTATTTCAGGTGCTATGTAATTACTTTGCGCCTAATGCTATACCATGGTATGGCAGCAAAGTTTCTTGATTATTATGCCAGAATGAGGGATTAGTTTCTTTTTAGGAGCTATAATAGGAACATTTTACTTTCATTGATCTTAGTACGCAATGTGTCTATAGAAGTGTCAAGCTTTAAATAGGAAAATTATCAAAACTCTTTGAGTTTTTTTACAGCAGTTTGTAAATTTTTGATTTGGTGGCTAATTTGTATGAATTCATACGATCTCATTCATACAGTTTAGTACGATTTGATTATCCCCCAATGACGGTTGGGTTTGGGGGCAGGGTTGGGTGCCATGCCTTCTTTTTTAAAATCGTACATTTTCGTATGAAATTTCATACTAAACTGACAAAACGTAAAATAGTTAGGTTTCTTCATAAGATCAGACTGAATAGTCTAATCCAGAGGTGTCTAAACTCGGTCCTAGAGGGCTGGTGTCCTGCATAGTTTAGCTCCAACTTACTTCAACACACCTATCTGGAAGTTTCTAGTATACCTAGAACAGGGATGTTAAACTCAATTCCTGGAGGGCCGCAGCCCTGCACAGTTTAGTTCCAACCCTAATTAAACTCACCTGATCAAACTAATTGTGTCCTTCAGGCTTGTTTGAAACCTGCAGGTAAATGTGTTAAAGCAGGGTTGGAACTAAACTGTGCAGGGCTGCTGCTCTCCAGGAAGTGAGTTTGACATCCCTGACCTTAAAAGAGCTTGATCGGCTGGTTCGGGTTTGTTTAATTGGGGTTGGAACTAAAATATGTAGGACACCGGCCTTCCAGGACCAAGTTTGGGCACCTCTGGTCTAATCCAATTCAATGTTTTATACTAAGCTAAGGTTAAGTGCTCCTGCCAGACATGGAGATCAGCTAAATGGATTTTAAAAATGGTTAAAACTCAACTGTTTAACACTAGGTGACTTGCAAAATGAGCCTGTTGCCAAAAAAGTGGAGTGTTCCCTTGAAAACATGAAGGAAATGTTGCTCTGCCACATTTCCTGCAACACATCTTTTCCTGTCTAGGCCAAAATAAAAATAATACTTTGAAAGTATAAATCATATACAAGTATATAAACAAATCTCACTGTTAACTAACAGGGAGAAAGACAAAGACCTCAGCATTCTATACCCATTTATAAACATCAATATTGCTCCTAGATATTGTGTGACACAAAGATACTCTTTCATCATAAAATCTCCTCTAAACTGACTCATGGACAAAAACATTGGCTATGCTGGACAGATGAGGTGTGGGTCATTTTGGCCTCATCCACATAAACAGGAATCAAAGCAAGCGGCCAGACATTTCACAGATCTGCATTACACCCTAGTTTAGTTTTGACAAGGAACACAATTAATCATGCTCAATACTGAACATCACCGAACTATTGCGTGCCGAAATTTCAAATCAAAAAATTGAACTAATAGACGACATTTATTTATAGCCAGGCCCCGTCTGGGTGGGCTTTTGTGTCGCAGACCTCCCTCTTTTACAGGAACAGGAAATACTGCAGATTGCCTGGGAGTTGATACTCTGCCAACTTTAAATGCCACCTCTAAAAATATCCGGCTGGAATGTTCTGCTTGGCAAAGGGGTAAGGTCGGTGGTCCATGGTTTGTCGCCACTTTAAAGGCCTATTTTGACATGACAGCCCCCTTTCCGTGTAATCTGACCCTCTTCCTCTGTTACGCTCTCTATCTTTCTTTCTTTCTTCGGGGGCTCTTTCTACTTTGGGACATTTTGTAGTGACACTGGACCTTGGCGGGACAGGGGACTATTCACAGCATCCCTCAGGGTCTTCTCTTTTTGTTGATTCTAGTCTGAGAGATGGAGACGTACCATATAGTCTACTTGTCTGAGGCCTAAAATACCTGGCTAAGGTAGCCATGCTGGCGATGCGAGCTCATTTTGCTGGTGGGTGTTTAATCATGCCACTGGCAGGACAGCTTGTTCTTCTTATGTACTTTAAAAAACAACTTGTGCTTTTGCATTGATATCAGAAGTCCTGATGAGATTATAAAAAGACCTCATAAACATTGTAATGTTCCTAATAAGGTGACTCAAAATTTGGATTAATACTGGTAACTGCTTTTAGATATAATACTATAATATTAGCCCCTTTCACACATACAGATTTAATTAAATTACTGGCAGTTTTCCGGAAAGGGATCATGTGTCAACAGGCTCTTTTTGAAAATATCGGTAAATTTGTTCTGGCAATTTTTTAGAAAGAAAAATTGTAACATTACTGGTAATTTGCCCGAATGTTGCTATGTGTAAACGCAGAAGGAAAATTGCCGGAAAAAGCGAGCTGAGATGTCTGACATGAGACATCTACTCCAACCAATCAGAACATTCAGACGCATTCACATTGACGCTACTGTAAAAAATGGTCGTGATTTCAACGGTAAAAAACTGTAAAAATGCTACAGTAAAAATCCGTAACCTGGTTAACAGTATGTTTCCTTAATATATACGGCGAATAACCGTAAATTGACTTTCCCAGACTTCCCTGCATGGCCTTTTTATGCTTTTTGTTGACGCTATTATTGATCTTTTTAGTTGTTTCCCCATCAGTTATGTACATTTGAGATTTATGTTGCATCTAATGTTGATAAACAATGTTTATTTCATGACTAATTTTATGCCTGTTACCATACTGATGTTAAGTAGCTGTGTGAATGACACTGAGCACCTTCACTGATACACTTTTCTACAAGTGGGAAAAATTGTTTGTGATGAGCATTGGTTCATTATGTAACATTCTCATCACCACCTGCATATGGCTGTGTTAACGTGTCTATCTGTGTTCCAAAAGATGTATAGATGTTGGTAATTCAAAATACAGACACATTACCTCTATAAATTAATGAAATACGGTAGTTTACTGTTAAAATTAGAAATTACTTCAACAGTTTGTATCGTATTTTTAACAGTGAAATACTGGGAACCACAGCTGCCGGGTTTTTACCGTAAATTTTACAGATTTATTTTTTACGGTGTGCTAGATGTTAGTCAGATAACGTTTTTATGTTCCTTCTTAATGCCAACTGTGTAAAAAACTGTGTTTGTTTACCTTCTGCTTCAGTTGCTTGACGTGTGTGCATGTGAAGAAGTACTCCAGTGAGCGCCAGCACACACACACATATTATGTCTTGTGAAAGTGTTCCTCCATATGTTTTCAATAGAGTTGTTCACAATACTTATCCACAGAATTTGTAATGTAGTCAAATGTGTAAACATTTAGCGGCAGTTTGCGCTTTAGCCTTTGTATGTCTCTGGGACTTAAGAAACCATCAACAAAAGCTTGACTCCTGTTCCATGTTTACAAATACAAGTGCAGCCGTTCAGAGGCCCTTTCTGGTTGAGAATTTGACGGTTTTTTGGAATGGATGTGTGAATGGTCTTTTCTGGAAATATTCCGGAATGCGTATTTTTTAATTTACTGGTAAGATTGTTCTGGCATCACTGTTTGAAAGGGGCTATTGGCTAAAGTTCAATTACATGACAACAATGTATGAAAAGAAAAGTTTAGTGTATGAATTTATGAAAAGATTTTTTAATATTTTGCATACAAATGTTGCTACTGTCAAAAACAATTCCTATTTAAAAGGATCTGAAAAAATGACTAAAATATATAAAATATTATCAATGAATTTTGCATGTCGAGCCAAGGATTGATAATGTAATTTTGAAAAGAAACACTAGTGGTTGCTTACATATGCAGTGCATTACAAATGTAACATGTACTTTGCTCCAAAGGGAACTTCAGAATGAAAACAATCAAGGCCAACCATATTGAATTGTTGTTCCAAACCAAATTGCTCAAACCTGGCCACTTCGAAGGGACTTTCAGAATGAAGGAATTCGAAGAGTAAAACTGATGAACACATCAGGCTTCCGTGATTCCGCAAAGTTGTTTGGTTTCAAACAGTGCATTCTATTCAGAAGGGCTCATCCCTATTCCCTTATCCCTTGGAAGCTGTCGCTCTGGACGGTAAATGCTTTGAAAGGTGTAGGGCATAGAAATGAGTCCATCTAAATAGAACATTATTGCTTTTGTTGTCAATTATTCTAAACAGCAGGTAAAATACCTATTTAGCCACTGTATTTCCCAGAAAACATATTTCTAAATATTTCTCTTTCATATTTCTGTTGACTGACATTTTAACCAGGTGTCAGTAACAACAAAAGAAACTTATTTGTCTATATAAACATATGTTGAAAACTTATCAAGTGTCTTTACTTGTACTTTACTGACAACAATAAAGACTTCTTTTTACATCTCTTATGTTGTTATTCATTTATTTATAAATTTTCGGCTTAGTCCCTTTATTAATCTGGGGTCGCCACAGCGGAATGAACCGCCAACCTATCCAGCATATGTTTTATGCAGCCGTTGCCCTTCCAGCCGCAACCCAACACTGGGAAACACCCACACACTCTTGCATTCACACACATACACTACGGCCAATTTAGCTTCTTCAATTCACCCATAGCGCATGTCTTTGGACTGTGGGGGAAACCAGAGCACTCGGAGGAAACCCACACAAACACAGGGAGAACATGCAAACTTTTTTGCTGTGTAGCAATTGTGCTACCTACTGCGCCACCATGCTGCCCCTATGTTGTTACTATTTCAATTAAGTATTTAAATGCATTACCATTAGCTACGTTTCCATCCACCTATTTTTAGGTGCATTTTGGATATGTGTATAAAAAACTGTTGATGAAAACGATAATATGCGCATGAATTTTGAAAATGCGTGTAAATAACATATACGTATAACTGAATAGGATAACGTTTTTATTCGATTAGAAAAGATGTCATAAACTACGATGGAAACACTTTTACCAAACAAATTCCAGTATGCACAAAAAAAAGGCCATGTGATCTTCATATAAAAGAAAAATGTGTGAATGGACAAACCAGCAGACTGAGCACACTGTACACTGGTCATTCTGAAATGCTTTAACTATGTCAGTATGTGTTATTATATTATTAACTACTACCAGAACTGTCGAGCATCTTTGCTCTGCATCTCATGGCTTCAAACGTCACCAGGCATGCATTGTGTGTCGGCATTGCCTTCTGAGGTGAAAGATATTTATTAAATAAAGAAAAGATTCACGCAGCTTCTCCTACTGCAGCAAATTTCGTTTTTACTGTTGATATTTGGCGTCAGTTATTCAGGAAGTGACGATTTTGTTCTCTTAGACTACTTTAATGAAAACGCTGCTTTATTTGCATGTCTTTTACGGATATTCCAGTTTTGAGCATAAATTTAATTCGCATTTTTGATGGAAACATAGCTATTAAAGCAAAAATTTTAGAGCAAGTCAGTTCATTTATAAACGAGCCATTTTGAACAAATCTGAATGAACAATTTAAAATGTATTCATTTTCATTCCTTATTCATATTCATTAACAATTTATTCATCAGGGGTCGCCACAGTGGAATGAACTGCCAACTTATCCAGCATTTGTTTTACGCAGCGGATGCCCTTCCAGCTGCAACCCAGTACTGGGAAACACCCATACACACTCATTCACACACATATACGAACAATTTAGCTTACCCAATTCACCTATAGCACATGTCTTTGGACTGTGAGGGAAACCGGAGCACCCAGAGGAATATCACGCCAACACGGGGAGAGCATGCAAACTCCACACAGAAATGCAAGCTGACCCAGCTGAGGCTCTAACCAGCGACCTTTTTGCTGTGAGGTGATCATGCTACCTACTGCGCCACCGTGACGCCAGACAACAAACAGAAGGACTGAAAATCCAGACAAATCCACGTCGGTCATCATTAATATAAACTTCTCAGTATTATTTCTGTAGACATAAAAAAAGCTTCATTTCATTCCACAGAAAGTTTTTTAGATTATTGAAATGTTCTTCTTAGTATGAAAAGTGTTTTTTAAGAACTGTTCACAAAAAAATCTATGGCAGCGCTGAAAAAGTCCTCCTTTGAAACATCTATTTTTAAGAGTGTAAAACACATAACGTCATGAATTAAAGGGCACCTATGGTAAAAAATCTACTTTTCAAGCTGTTTGGACAGCCATATGTGCATGAATGGTGTATAGACTGTCATATTGGGGTGATATAAGCACACCCAGTGCTTTTTTTTTTTTCAATTTTACAACATAAAAAACGGTGGACCAATTGCAGCGATTTTCAAACCGACCGCAACTTTATGTAGGAGAGCGGTCCCCCCGCCCACCAATATTGATTGACAGGCGCGTCATCATATCCTCAGTTTGTTGATTCACGTCCGCCATTTTCAGCGTGAGTCGAAGCGATATCACTAAAGGAGCACCCTTGCTCTATTTTTAGATGCAAGGGTCATTGGGCTCAACACAAGATCAATATTCTCCACATTATCTAATTGGAATTATTGGTTGTATCTTTAGGTAGGTTTGCAAACATGTGTACTTCTCATTGAGTCTACCTTATACTTTAGCCGTTTGCATTTCTCCCAGAAGCTCCCTGTGATCTTAACTAGCATGCGTTTTAGAATTCTAAACATCGGTTTCTATCAAGGTACACTCAAGTCGACGGCTGGCCGCCGCGGACCGCTGCAGAAACCTATGTTTAGAATTCAAAAATGCGTGGCGCTACAATTCGGGACACTTCATGCTTCTGGTGCGCCACAGAGAGTGTCTGGTGTGCCGTGTCGCGGCTTTGAGCGGCGCATCCGGTGTCTCAGTCAAAGTTAATTCAGTGTGCGTGCTTATTAGTTTCTGTGTACAAGCTCGGCACTTGAAACTAGCACACAGTTGGCTGTAAAACTGTACAAAGACACAAATGATTTTGTACTCTCTGCTTGGTCTGTGTCAGAGTCGTACATGTACAACTGAATGCTGATCATCTCACTCCAGCTTTTTCTCTGTCTGCCTGTCAGACTCTGTTGCAAACGCAGAGCGGGTGAGCTCATGGCCCCGCCGCCTTGTTACGTTGGCGGGAAGCCGAAACTAATTTACATGTGAAGCAACACACCCATAAATCAGTGAACTGTGGACACGCCCCCAACATGACACTTTTTAACACATTATAATAAAAAAATCTGAATTGTGTTTTAAACTGAACCTAAACTGGCACACTCAGAAGAACCATAAGATTAATATTAAATCATAAAAAAGAGGTAAACTATGTGCCCTTTAAACTAAAATTATGAGTTACAGTGTAAGAAACCTCAAATTTTTGAAGTATCATGGTTATGTCTTCTTTACACTACAGTTCATAAAGAAAAAAAAACTGTTTAACCACTTAAACCCCAGTGCTATTTTGGGATTTCCGCCTGGATTTTGCCTACCCAAATTTAAAAGCTTCCCAAATCCACATGCAGAGGTGTAAATGCAAAAATTTTGGTACCATTTTAAAGAAAACCCTTTGAATTTTCATAAAACACTATTGAAAGTGTTTAAAATAACTGTATATGTTGTCTTATAATAAACACCTTAAAAAAGAGGCGGTTTTTGTATTTTTTTTATAAACTCAAATTTGAAAGTGTACCTTTTAGGTTCTGTGTGGTCTAGCTTGCTGTAATTAATTTAGGTGGTTCCTGCACATGTCTGTAATCATAGGGAAAAAAGAAAATTGTCCCTACCATAATCTATGCAAAAGTTATTGTATTACAACTGATGAGAGGTGCTATACAAGCCACAGGGATTGATCATTGTTTTCATATTTCACTATTCTTTTGTTTGATCAAACATAATTCACTGTGTTTGGACTTTGTCAGACATATAAAAGGATTACTTATGCACATCACCTCAAAAACAGAGGAGAAATGGCCCTGAAGCGCACAGCATAAGGAGATGACAGCTGTCTGTGCTATCTGGGGCTGCTTATTGATCATAAATGTATTGTTTTCACTTCTGCGCCATGGAAACACCACGATTCATTCGATAACTGTTTGATATGTGAATATAATTCAGTAAAAAGAATGCTAGAAACGTATGAGCACCGGCAAGAGCTTTCATTTGAGCTATAACTTGTACATGTGTCTTATATGAATCATATGAAAAATATGAAAATGAACCAATGTTCAATACCCAGCTTGGGTATCAAAATACTTTGTATTTAAGTGTAAATAACTTATGTACAGTAGAATAAAAACCAAAGTGATGCATATGTGCATAAAATATAGCTTCTACACTTTCAAACGAAACCACTTAAAGGGATCTGGTGCAATGCTAGCCCTTTAAATCTTAAAGCGAAAGTCGATGATGGAGTTTAACTGGTTAATGGTTGATGCGTTAAGGATAAATCTATTGACAAGTTCCCACAATAAATAACTTGCTCACACTTCTATAGAGAATAACAAGGTATGTATATATCAGTAGCATATTACTTGGAAGAGTGCTAAAATAAGCAAGTGGGGAAACTTAATTCACCATCTAGACACCAAACGACTTTAAGAAAACACAGCTGGAAATATACACACACAAACAGTTACATGCATGTAACACGGTTTAGATTTATGTCACGTTATCCTCCAGTAGTCTGATTTCAACAGTCAACTCTATTTACTGTGTTTACATTACGTATAAAAAGTATTTTCCGTTTACCTTGCTGACACAGCACAATCATATAATCTTAGTCCCCTATAGAAAATGATATTTAAAAAAAAAATGAGCAGACAGAGCTTTATTGGTGTGCATATGTCTTACTAGTATTTGGACAGGGACGCTGGAGCCGAGGGCCCCTGTAAACCCGGTCCAGTCATCAGTTCTTTGTTTAGATTGCTGGAACCAGGTGTTTAGATAATTCAGTCTGGCTCTGCTGACTAAGAGCACGCATGTCGCTTTTCCCAGCAAACTCCTGGGCTCTCTTTGTAAAGGCAGCACACTATCTGTGCAAATGCCCCAAAAGAGCATGCAGGGCTGGGGAAATCATTTTCAAAGTCTCTCTGTGGTAGCGCAAGAAATCTGCCACACAATGGGTATTGCAGACTCAACCATCCTCTATATTATATTTTATTCTAAGAACTTTTTTTTAATCCACATCCTCCAATGGACATGACTAGACTTCATTAAATCAGGACTACTCTTGATTTTTTTGTGCTTCATTATGAAGTTTGCTCAAGTACAGAGGGACAAAAAGCAAGGCACATGAAAGACTACTGGACCACCCAGACGAAACTTACATCAACACGGAGAGAACATGCAAACTCCTAACAGAAATGCCAACTGACCGAGGCTCAAACCAGTGACCTTCTTGCTTCTTGTTAGCGCTAAATTTATATTTTTTTATAGGATGCTTTACAATACTATAGTTGTGTAAATACATCAGATAAGCCAGTACTGAAGCCAAAAGTGGAACTTAAAAAAAACTTTTTTGAATAAGTATGCCCAAATTAATGTTGTGGGAAAATGTAATAAAATTTTAATAAACAGGAAAAATTAAGAGAAATATATATTATTTAGTATTTTTTTATTGCAATAACTTGTTTGAATTTAAATGTATTAACTTTCTATTCCGCTAATCTATTAATAAAGATGTTAGATGACCACACTCTTAATTAAATTGATATAATCGTTTAATACAACTATTTTGTTTAAATGCACCAAAAACTATTGCCTATATTCACTGAGAAATGGGTAAAATTACATTCAACTGAATTAAAGTAAACTATGTATGTATGTATGTATGTATATATATATATATATATATATACATACGATTCGTTTTCTTAAGTTGAATTCACAAATAAACATAAATTAACTATTTAGTTTTTAAACTAAATCGTTACTGATTTGACTGCTAGACTGGTCTATAATTGAAGCTGGGGGACACATTTGCGCAGATGTAATAATTACGTTCAAATTAAAAATTTCAGACCCTCACTGTACAAAATATGATAGAAAACGATGTTATATATAATTTATAGTATAATTTCTAGGCATTTATTTGGGGGCCCTCAGACTTCCTGGGGCCCTAAGCAACCTTGCTTTTTTGGTTAAATATGCCCCTAATATATATATATATATATATATATATATATATATATATATATATATATATATATATATATATATATATATATATATATATATATATATATATATATATATATATGTATACATATATATATATATATATATATATATATATATATATATATATATATATATATATATATACATATATATATATACATACATATATATACATACATATATATATATATATATATATATATATATATATATATATATATATATATATATATATATATATATATATATATGCATACATATATATATATATATGCATACATATATATACATACATATATATATATATATATATATATATATATATATATATATATATATATATATATATATATATATGCATACATATATATACATACATATATATATATATATATATATATATATATATATATATATATATATATATATATATATATATATATATATATATATATATATATATATATATATATATATATATATATATATATATATATATATATATATTAGGGGCATATTTAACCAAAAAAAGCAAGGTACACACATATATATATACATACATACATATATATATATATATATATATATATATATATATATATATATATAGTTGAAGTCAGAAATATTAGCCCCCCTGAATTATTAGCCTGTTTAACGGAGAGAAGATTTTTTACAACACATTTCTAAACATAATAGTTTTAATAACTCATTTCTAATAACTGATTTATTTTATCTTTACCATGATGACAGTAAATAATATTTGACTAGATATTTTTCAAGACACTTCTATACAGTTTAAAGTGACATTTAAAGGCTTAACTAGGTTAATTAGGTTAACTAGGCAGGATAGGGTAATTAGGCAAGTTATTATAACGATGGTTTGTTCTGTAGACTATTAAAAAAAATACATAGCTTAAAGGGGTTAATCATTTTGAACCTAAAATTAAAAACTGCTTTTATTCTAGACAAAATAAAACAAATAAGACTTTCTCCAGAAGAAAAAATATTATCAGATATACTGTGAAATTTTCCTTGCTCTGTTAAGCATCATTTGGAAAATATAAAAGAGAGAGAGAGAGAGAGAGAGAGAGAGAGAGAGAGAGAGAGAGAGAGAGAGAGAGAGAGAGAGAGAGAGAGAGAGAGAGAGAGAGAGAGAGAGAGAGAGAGAGAGACAACATTGCCTATTTTATGTCTGTTGATTAAAGCAAACGAACGGTCCATGCCATGTACAGTTTAAATTGCCTTCAGTTGACTACTAAAACCAATTCAACAGTCATTTACGCAAATATTAAAGTACACAAAAAGCACATCCACAATGTTCGTGCCCTCGCAACATCTGTCCATGTCTGATTGTTGCTGGGGAAATAAACCCAAAATAATACAACACCGCCCCCTATCGGACAATAGGCCGAACACACGTTTCAATTCTGATCTATTACTGCCCTCTGCAGAACCAGTTTAGTCCAGCACAGATTTCGCAGACACGAATTTCTGCAGGCATTTAAAGAGCCCATTATTCGACCTTTTCAGACTTTGTATTAAACAGAGACTTAAATATAATACAGAGCAGATATAGCAATCACAGCTCACACTGAGTAGGCTGACTGAGAAGTGCAGCACTCAGGGGGACGCGCTCGTGCTCGGGTTCATTTTGAAGTGTTTCTCAGATTGAGTTCATTAAGCGACAGCAGGTTTATTCATGTGAAAATGAATGAAGATCAACGCGCGCTCGCGTAGAGATCAGGTGAAAAACAGACAGATCTGTAAAGTAAGTATTCATTTCTCAGACACCTGCAGCTGTCTGAGACCAATTATTTCTGCATGCTGCTCTCAACCGCCTGGTAGACGAGAAATGGGGGTTTATAATGCATCACATCCACATAATATCCCATATTCGCTTATATGTACGCGTTTTGCTGGACCTGCATCGGGCGCGCTCTAATGTACTCGGTCTCTTGAATGTAATGTATTTTAAATGAGAAGCAGCAGCAGTAGCCTAAAGCCTGCCTCCATCGACAGCACAGTGGTACTGGCTGCTGTAGTTTTTCGCGGTCTCTCTCTCTCTATTTTTTTAAGGAACAGCAGACAGGATCAGCGCGCAAGGACAGGGAAGACCAGGAACTCCTCCTTATTTGCGCCTGTCAGAGGACAGATATATTTCGTACATGACGCATTTGTAGAAAACAAACAGGTAAATATTGGCACGAGACATTGACTTGATAAGCGCGCGCGCGATGCATGCGAATACAGCTCGAGCTCCCACTGTACGCGACGCGCGCGACGGAACGACGGCGTTCGCATTATTAAAAGGCAAGCCGAACGCTGCTCGCTTTCAGATGCGTTGATTATAAAAACACAGCGTTCCACATTTGTCGCGCCGCGTCGAAACGCATCACTCGCTTGAGATGTAGATCGGCTGTTTTACTGTATGTTAATGCAACGAGGTAAAAAAAAAACAAAATGGGGGTGAGCTGATGTGGGAGGAGCGGGGTTAAAAAGCGAGAATATGTGTTTGTGCACGACCTAATGTGTCCCCACAACAAACCTGTGCGTGTTTTTTCGCGCGTATCACGGAAAAGCGGCGAAGTTAAGGCGAGGCCTTTGATCAAACGCTTTGAATCGCAGATTCGGCGACGGCCTCTTGATCACGTACCGCATCCTGACTGAATATAATGGTGTTAACGTGCTGCCGCTGGCAGGAGGCGGGTCTTTTATTACATATATTTGTAGCGAAACTTTTTATAGGGGGGAGGAATCGCGCTCTGTGCTTATAAATGTTCGCTGTTTATCTTAAAACATGCGCTGCGCCTTTAATTTGGGATGGCAGTGCGGGGTCGCTGCAGGCTGTGTCGAATGAGCCCTTGTCTGTCGACGCGGTCCTTCACAGCCCGAATGCCATCGACAGACCCGGTGTCATATTTGTGTGGGCTTCAATAGTGTGATTTTTATGCCTTCTGTTCAACAACAAAACAAGTAACAAAAATAAATAATTAAAACATTATGAATACATCAACATAAATGAAAACCGACGAACAAATTATTGAAGAGTTGCTTATTAATCATTTTTATATGAGCGAATCTCAAGATGGCACATGTGAAGAACACATCCAGGTTATATTTCATTCAGAAAAAGAGATAATATCTTGACTTATGCTAATCATCTGGCTTAATTACCAAATAAATATGATATTAAAAGATGATTAGGCTAGCAAAACAATCTGCCTAGCAGAAACACGTCAGTATTATGAATATAATTAGGAATTAAAGTTATATTTTATTTACAAATACGCATACGTTTCTCCAGTTTGTTATACATGTTATTACATATTTAATTTAATGTTATAAGCTAACTGTCATAGAAATGCATATGTTGCAAATAGAGGTAAAGTAGGTTTATATTCTGATATTCAGACATTAACAATTTGGGAAAAGTATTCTTTGCAAATTCTAAATAGGGAAATCATATAAGCAGCCAATGACTATCACAACATTGTTTACATTCAATTACATAGTGTTAATGTTGTTTTGAAGTCATGCATGCTAATTCCGATCGAATATTCAAAGTATCAGGGTAAATAATATAGAGACTTCAAAATGAACGAATATGCGAATATAAAACCGACTTTTTCCTCTGTTTGTTACACTTTAACAAGGGATGTGTGTGCTTTTACGTTTACTACATCATCATTATTATTATAATGATATTAATAACAATATTTATAGAGTAAAACACAAATTGTACTTTAATTTTCACATTTAAGTGAGCATAGAAGTTTGTGTGGTGTAAATCTTATCATTCGAATCATATGTACTTCAGGGTACGCCTACAGCAAAACCACGGTTTTACAACAAATTCAATTGCTAACCTTTGGTTAGTGTGGCAAAGCCATGTTTAATTTGTGTTTACCCTAATATAACTACAAAATATATATTGTTGGTAGTAAATCCATGGTTCATTTTCATAAGGAATACCAGTTTGTGTGTTTTTTATTCAGTCAAGATGTCTATGCTGTTTAGATCTGCTTCATCTTTGCACCACACAAATTAGCTCATCAAAGTTAACTAAACTTGATCCTTCAGTAGATGTTGATGAAAGCTAGCGGTGTGAAAATTCCCCAATTTAGCTTAAAATTGTGTTCATAAATCTGTTCCTTTTAAGAAAGTGTTTACACATTAGCCGTGTTTCTCCAGTCATTAACGCTGATACCAGAATATGTGTGATCGTCATCTGTTGAAGCAGATGGAGACTGTTGAGTTCAGAGACGTTAATGAATGAATCATTTTGTCTCGGTTCATCTGTAGGTACTCCATCCAGTGGCACTGTGAGTCTAGAGGAGGTGGGTTACGCATGTCACTGATGTTTAGATAACATGTAGCCGATCAAACTGTAACCTTCACATAAAGATGATGATGATGATGATGGAAGAAATATTTGATTTTTCACTACAGCAAAGGCAGGATGTCAGCCAGAGGAGGAAAGAAAAAGATCACCAAGCTGTCCCGTTCCGCCCGGGCGGGAGTCATTTTTCCTGTGGGGAGAATGATGCGTTACTTGCGCACAGGAACCCATAAGTATCGCATTGGCATGGGCGCCCCTGTCTACATGGCAGCTGTCATTGAGTACTTAGCAGGTGGGAATCCAGAAAGCACACCCGCAGCGTAACCGTCTGCCCATTATTGTCATTTTGAGAGATTTGTGATGCGTTGCATTGATGTTTTTGTAGCTGAGATTTTGGAGTTGGCTGGAAATGCAGCAAGAGACAACAAAAAAGGGAGAATCACTCCACGACACATCAAGCTGGCAGTGGCCAATGATGAAGAACTTAACCAGGTAACTATTTTATTAATAGTATTACAGATTGGTTTGGCAAAAGTTCATTACACCTTAATATTAGAAAAACAAAAGAGCTACGTCTGGGAAGTCAAACAAGAGCAGTAGATGCTAGATTTTATTTATCAGTCATTATAAATGGACAAATAGTAGAGCAGGTCTCAAGTTTTAAGTATTTAGGCACAATTGTTGACAATAAACTGAATTTTAATAGTAATGTAGAGGCTGTTAATAAGAAGGAAAGTCAGTCTCCTTCACAAGTTGAGGAGTTTTAATGTTAGTACACAGACTTTAAACATGGCATATAGATCATTGATAGAGAGTGTTCTCACATATAATATTGTTTCATGGTTTGGTAACACAACACTTAAACAGGAGGAGAAATTATTGATCAATCAGGCAAATAAGATAACTGGTCACAAACAACATTCACTGCAGATTCTATTAGATTCCTTTATGGAAAAAACAACAGTTGTTAAAGATAATACACATTTCCTCCACTCAGCATTTTGAATTGTTACCATCAGGACGCAGGTTTAGAATTCTTAAAGCCCAAAGAAATGCTTATAAAAAGTCATTTATCCCAAGTGCAGTTGTAGTCTTAAATCGGATCACTGTTTGAAGTGAATGTGGTGGTTGTCAAGAATGATCTGCAGTAATTTGTATGGGGCTAATTTGGTTTTTACCAAAATTTAACTTATGTTGTTGTCTTGATGAGCGTTGTTATTGGGTGATTGTTGTATGTATGCAATTGTTGTCTTAAATCCAGTGTTAAAGACTAATTTCCTTTCTGTGCTAAGCAGAACGAACAATAAAGTTTAAACTAAACTACATAGGTTTTGAACAAGTGAAGGATGAGTAAATGATGACGGAATTTTCAGTTTTGGGAAAACTATCCCTTAAAATAGCAGTAAATGTGCCATGCATGCCCTATTATGTGCCCTATTATGTGCACATTACTATAATATTCAAGACTACAATTCAAACAAAATTTAATTGCTGTTTAAAATATTAAAATCAACACTCAAATAATAAATAAAAAAAAAAAAGAGTATTTTTTGTAGAAGGTCATTTTTACATCGATGTCTATACCTGATGGGCTAGGTGCACAAGATGGCGCCGGTAAGCTCTAGATGCAAGTGTGTGTGTGCGCTTTTACGTCCGGTTGTATTGAAGTATGAAGGAAGAGGTGAAGATTTCGCATTTTCGTTACCAAAAATGAACATTTAAAAAAACAAACAAAAACAAAGTAGTTTATCAGCGACAGGAGAGAACATCCTCACTACATTGCTGCATACCTCAGTGCACTAATTTGCTTTCATTCTTTCCCTGTTCAGGCTAAAGTTCGTGCTGTGTTTACTCAAATTCCGTTAGGATAATTTCTTTTCGTAGAGGTCGTTTCTCTGCTTTGTTTTATACATTTTTTTAATTATTATTAAAAAGAAGTAAGACACAAATATGGTCATGCTGAGGTGATTTTATTTCGCTCATGCATAACACACAATTAGGCAAGTCTCTGTTTTGCAATAGACATAGCAGTCAAGGGCACAAGCTCTCAAAATACACACACTTTACAACATGCATACATATGAGATGCATAATATATCACAGATTGCATATAGAAATAAAAGTAATATAGTAATAATACAATAAATAATCTTCCTTAAATAAAAATAAAATTGACTGCAGCATTAGTGTTTCTTAGATATTATTTAACATGCCTGCATAACACATTAGGCAACCTCTCAATATTAGTTGAGTCTCTCTTTTGCCTGTTAATCATAAGATATGTTTGAATACACAGATACTCAATTATAAAACACAATGCTGCAATGTATATCCTGTTAATAAAATACAATACTTTGTTTCTAAAATATATATTTACACTTATATACATATAGACATGATATATATATAAACATGATCACGTGCCGCTTGTAATTCGCTCATCTTGAAGTCTGGGACAGAGCATCTTGGTCGATGATACCAAACTCTCAGTGTGAGAAGAGTATAGTTCATTCATAAATTTTATTTTCGGCTTAGTGCCTTTATTAATCTGGGGTCGCCACAGTGGAATGAACCGCCAACTTATCCAGCATATGTTTTACGCAGCGGATGCCCTTCCAGCTGCAATTCATCACTAGGAAAGAACAGTATAGATGTTCCATGCAAAAAGACAGGTTTCTCAGTCCACTAGGTGTCAAAACAAAATTATCATTAGGATGTACACTACACACTAGTAGTTTTTGTAGGACTGAAGTGAATTTGATTAACCACTGAGCACAAACTTTAGCATCAACAAGGAAAGAATGAAAGCATATTAGTGCACTGAGCAACTAACTTAGCCCATTGAAATGTATCTACTCCAGCTCATTACTGATATAGAGTAGTTTACGCTAGTGATGGGAGAAATAAAGCTATTAAAGCTTCAAACCACTGGGCTCTATGCATAGCTAGAGTTTTAAAGCCAACGATAAACTTCAGGTAAAAGCTTAATGTGAGTATTTTCAATTTCACAAGGTTGTTTTTACAGCATCGATGTTGTAATGTCATTACAATACATTCAGTTAAACAGACTTAAGCATTCATTTAGTTGTTCAAGCGTGAAACAAGATGAAAGACTGTTGTAACCACTAGTGCCATCAGGAGCAACAGTATTTAAAATACTGGGGTAAAATAAACTGTCATATTTTAAAGACATGGCGGGGGGAAATGGAGTTTAATGCAGTGCTTCTTGTCCAGTCTGAGAACCACTTCATGTTGTATATCTAATATTTTTAAAGAAATCAGAACTTAAACGTGACAATTTTGTAATGGAAGACAGTTCACTGGAAATCCTTGGGCTGCCTGACTGAAATGAAAAGTCTGTGTGCAAATAGCTATGCAAAATGATTCATTGTTTCAAAGCATTCAAAAAAGCGCATGCTAGGGACACCTGCTGGTCAAAACTGTGTAAATGCAACAAAACACATTTTATAGAATAGACTTCTTCAAACATTATGCACACTTTAAATTAAAAGTATAACATATAAATGCACTTAGCACATCATCTAAAATCATTCAGTTTTAAGTGTCTGTATATTATGTCAATTTTCAAGGCTTATATACTGTTTGTTCCATGGTGGGCTCTGCTAAACAGACCAATGAGGGATTGTTACATTAACTCATTCATTTTCCTTCAGCTTAGTCCCTTATATATATCAAGAGTCACCACATCGGAATGAACCGCCAACTTTTCCGGCATATGTTTTATGCAGCGGATGCCATTCCAGGCACAACCGAGTACTGGAAAACACCTATCCACTCTCAAATTCACACACATTCTCATACACTACAGCCAATTTAGTTCATCCAATTCACCTATAGCGCATGTCTTTGGACTAGGGGGAAAATCAGAGCACCTGTAGGAAACCCACGCAAACACGGGGAGAACATGCAAACTCCACACAGAAATGCCGATTGGTCTAGCCATATACTGTAGCTATACCCCAAATTTTCTATTTAATTTTGAGATTTATATATTTTTTTGTGAGATTTTAACCACTATTTTAATAGTAATAAGAATAATAAAATAAAGCTTCACAATTTTTTTTGCCTTTCTTTTAAAAAAGTACATTTGTTAATTCATGCATAACAACAACAGTCAAAATAAGTGAACTTTTATATGTGATTTTGGTGCTTCACACCTTCTTATTGGTCGTTTTTTGTTTCAAGAATAAAGCCCAAGATTAAGAATAAGAGTTCAATTCAATTCAATTCACCTTTATTTGTATAGCGCTTATACAATGTAGATTGTTGCTAGAAGTTGCTAGTAAAATGTTTTAGCGAAAGATGACTTCGCTTACATCAGATTGTATGTTTTCTTGCATAGCTAGACGTTGGACTCATGAAAAATAATTGTAAGCATTGGCCAAAACTCATTAGCTGAAGTCACAGTGAAGCGACAGTCAACAGCGGATTCCGCTTGGCCTTAAAACTTTTTCGATGAGTTATTTTTACTATTTAAAATGGCAGTCAACGATAAATAGGACAAATGTGCTCATGTATGGCACAAATTCTGGACCTTTGTCTGTGAGCCAGCTGGCCATTCACATATTGCGTCTTTTCCGCGCACAAGTTCGTTATTTCCAATATTAGAATATATGACAATATGCACGCGCAAACAGAGCGATGGGCTCGTGAGTAGAAGTAGAAACAGAGTAGAAAACATCTATAAAACATCGATGAGAGTTGAGTGTGGCTTTCAGTGCAATGTAAACAAAAGATATGTCAGACGAACTATTACAAATTATTAAAATGATTATGTATGTATGAACGCAGATGATGATAACCGTTCATTAAAATACTTCCCTTATATAAAGCTTAAATTTACATTAGATGTGATAACCGTGAAACCATGATTATTCTTTAGACTATATAATCGTACAGCCAGAATCTATAATTGTTGCATCCATAATTGTTATGCAGTTCAAAACATAACATATGAATGTGTCTGAATATAGAAGAAGCCTATAAGCAATGCACTGCTTTTCTTGTGCTTTGAAACACAACATTTGAATATTTGTAAAACAGCCATATTGTACAATGCACTGATATCATGTAGTTTCAAAATACAATATGTTAACATTTTAATGTAGAAAAAGCCAACGTGGGTGTCTTAAGGAGCAAAAATACAGCATATGGGCTCTTATATTGTTGTTGTATCATCACTTATATGGCAAGTCATATCTCTCCGGCCCCTCATTTGGGATGCTTTTCAGCAACTGACCCCCATGACAAACTAATTGAATAGCCCTGCCATAGAGCAAAACAGATGGCAAAATAGGATAATGCAAGTTTGCGTACTCCTAATTGGAGAAAGATGAGTTTAAACAGTGGCTGAAGGCTGTCGCTGAAAACAACCACGTAATTTATTCTTTCAAGGTTTGTTTCTTCCGAGCTAACCAGAGTTCGGTTGCATGGTTGTGCTCCATTCATATATTTAACTACAACTGTTTATTAAGTTAAAGGTTTGATACTGATCAGAACTTGAAGTGGCGACGAGGTCTTAAAATATTTTTACCTTTAGGATTCCTGCATATACCATGGTAATACATTCATAAATGCATATAAATGTTCATACGTTTAAAAAAAAATCTAAATATTAAAAGCTTTCAAGGATTTAAGATGCTGATTACTGTTAAACGCGTCCTAACAGGCTTGTGAAAAGGATCCATTGTGGCTCAAACTGACGTCAGGACCGGCACTTCATACACGGAAACAAATGCTCAGACTTTGATTGAGGATTACCCAAACAAACACTTGTTTTTCAGTGGATAAACTTGCACACAATAACTGTTCACCTAAAGAATCACGAAATACTTTAACAATAATAGCAGTGCCATTAATGAGTTTGCTTTCTTGTTTGTGTTATTGAACAGCTTCTCAGAGGAGTGACCATATCGAATGGTGGAGTTCTGCCTCGCATTCACCCTGAGCTGCTCTCCAAGAAGAGAGGAGGTAAGGTGAAGGTGGAGTCTCAGGTCGCCGTTCCGGAGAAGAGCGCCAAACGGAAACCCGTCAAGAAACCCTACAAAAAGAGCAAAGGAAAACCAGGCCGCAAACCCAAAGTGAGTGCTTTGTCAGATAATTAAACAGGTAGACTACGACAATACTGTGTTTGACTGTGAAGATAACAAAACATCTTCATTTGCAGAAAAGCACAGAGAACGATAAAGAAGCAGATGCCAACGCGATGGAAGACGGACCAGGAGAGGGATTTACTATCCTCTCTGCGAAGAGCTTGTTCCTTGGACAGAAGGTATAACTTAATATAAACAAAATGGATGAGTTATAAAAGAATTCACCCTTACACAATGGTCATGAAGGGTAATATTAGCTAAATGAATCAAAATCGTTCTTTGTACCAGGCTGTAAACACCTTATTTTTCTGGCCATTTTAACATTGGGCTCAATAGAAATCTGATCTATTATGAATCCAGGACTAGTGGAATTTCGATGGATTGCAGTTTCAGTTACTTTTATTTGCTTCACAAGGGAGATCGGGAGGTTGCTGCTTGCTTTGGAGAGATCGTAATACTAAAACCTAGTGGTTACACCGGGTCATTACATGATTTTCTTTCTCTTTTTTTTACAACCAGATGGTGCTAATCTGTCTTTTGTTTTAGTTTTTGAATGACAGAGTCTCTATTTTACCTGAAAATACAGCAATAATTAAAATAAACAAAAATACCACCGTTATCAGTGTGGCAAAATGGAGGTTAATTACTGCAGAAATATTCATTATTTCCACAAAACCTTCTCAAACTTCAAAATAATGTAGAAATTATATTATTAAACAAAACTAAATTTGATTAATTTTACAAAAGGAAAAACAGGATACAAGTTGGCGGTTCATTCCGCTGTGGCGACCCCAGATTAATAAAGGGACTAAGCCGAAAAGAAAATGAATGAATGAAAAACAGGGTACTTTTTTTGACCAGAAGTGCGATTCCCAAAAATGGAGCACCAGTGGGTTGAGAAATGCCAAGTGTTGTCTGACCTTTAATTGAGAATGCACTTTAATGGACTTTAGACAGTCAAATGCTAATACTCTAGTGATTTAAGATAAAATCAACTGCATTAACTGTGTGTTTCGTTCTCAGCTGTCGCTCACAGAGAGTGAAATCAGCAAAATCGGGACGATCAAAGTGGAGGGAATCATCAATCCCACAAACGCAGAGATTGATCTGAAAGAGGGAATCGGTCAGTACTTTAAAAGATCATCGCCTCTGCTTTCAGTTCAATTCAAAAGCTTATGTTTATGTATTTACTTATGAAGCCAATAAACTCTTTTGATCCAGGAAACGCTCTGGAGAAAACAGGGGGAAAAGATTTCCTAGAGACTGTCAAGGAGCTGAGGAAAAGCCAGGGCCCTTTGGAGGTCGCATCAGGTTGAAAATACACACACACAGGCACACTCCTTGACACACGCAGACAGAACGCAGAGTCACATTAGTGTGTATGTTCTAGCAATGTTCAAATGAGACAGGAAATGACCTTCTTAAATATTTTATTGGAGAAAAAAGGAACAGCCGTCGTGGAAAAACCATGGAAACATGAGGAATATTACTGTGACCGTGTACAGGCCTGGAAAGAGACATTAAAAAAGCAGTTAGAAAAGGCAGTAGTGAGGGAACATTCTGTAATTTTGTAAGGGATTAGTGTTTGTTAGTGTAAAAAGTGATAGTACTAATTTAACTATATTGAAAACATTTGTGAGTGTGCAAGATTTATTATCTAATATAATGTTTTAATTGTTTTTTAATGTAGAAGTTGGTATGTTACTCGCTTTGCAAAAAAAAAAAAGGTTAATTAAATTGGCTGGAATAAAATCATTAATAAAAAAAAAATTTAAAAACTATTTAAAATATTTATAAAAATAAGTAGTATTTTTATTATTTTAACTATTATATAGTAACAGATAAAGGCACAGATCATCATACAGGTCGCAGAAGCATTTGGTTATTTTTGAGTCACATTTTAGACAAAATAATGTCTTTTTGTCTGTTTTTCCTATAAAAACAGTTACAAAAAGTTGGGCCTGAATGTTTGAACACCATAATTTAAGTGAATCATTCAATTAAATGTCTCATTAATGGGATAATTCACCTTAAGAATAAAATATACTCATCATTTACTCACTTGGTTCCAAACCTTTATGACTTTGTTTCATTTGTTGAACACAACATATAATATAAACTCACCAACCACTTTATTAGGTACACCTTATTCGTGCCGGGTTGGACCCCTTTTTGCCTTCAGAACTGCCTTAATCCTTCATGGCATAGATTCGACAAGGTACTGGAAATATTCCTTAGAGATTTTGGTCAATATTGACATGATAGCATCACGCAGTTACTGTAGATTTGTCGGCAAATCTCCCGTTCCACCACATCCCAAAGGTGCTCTATTGGATTGAGATCTGATGACTGTGGAGGCCATTTGAGTACAGTGAACTCACTGTCATGTTCAGGAAACCAGTCTGAGATGATTCGCGCTTTATGACATCGCGCGTTATCCTGCTGGAAGTAGCCATCAAAAGATGGGTACACTGTAGTCATAAAGGGATGGACATGGTCAGCAACAATACTCTGGTAGGCTGTTGTGTTGACATGATGCTCAGTTGGTACTAATGGGCCCAAAGTGTGGCAAGAAAATATCCCCCACACCATTACACCACCACCAGCCAGAACCATTGTTACAAGGCAGGATGGATCCATGCTTTCATGTTGTTGATGCCCAATTCTGACCCTACCTGTCGCAGAAGAAATTGAGACTCATCAGACCAGGCAACGTTTTTAAAAATATTCTGAATTTCGTGAGCCTGTGCGAATTGTATCCTGTTTCCTGTTCCTAGCTGACAGGAGTGGCACCTGATGTGGTCTTCTGCTGCTGTAGCACATCCGCCTCAAGGTTAAACAAGTTGTGTGTTCAGAGATGCTCTTTTGTATACCTCAGTTGTAATGAGTGGTTATTTGAGTTACTGTTGCCTTTCTATCAGCTGGAACCAGTCTGGCCATTCTCCTCTAGCATCAACAAGGCATTTGCTCCCACAGAACTGCCGCTCACTCTATATTTTGTCTTTTCTAACCATTCTCTGTAAACCCTAGAGATTGTTGTGCGTGAAAATCCCAGTAGATCAGCAGTTTCTGAAATACTCAGACCAGCCCGTCTGGCACCAACAACCATGCCATGTTCAAAATCACTTAAATCCCCTTTCTCATTCTGATGCTCGGTTTGAACTGCAGCAGATCTCGACCATGTCCACATGCCTAAATGCATTGAGTTGCTGCCATGTGATTGGCTCATTAGAAATTTTCGTTCACGGGCAGTTGGACAGGTGTACCTAATAAAGTGACCGCCTAGTGTATTTTGAAGAATGTCAGAAACCTTGAACCATCGACTTCTATAGTAGAAAAAAAAACAATGGAAGTCAATGAGTACCGGTTTCCAACATTTTTCAAAATATCTTTATTTGTGTTTGACAGAAGAAAGAAACCTAGACAGGTTAGAGACAAGTGAAGGGTGAGTAAATGATGGAAGACTTTTCATTTTGGCTGAACCGCCCCTTAAGACATTTATTAAGATTATTTATGACAGGCCAAAGTAGCAGCACAAAAACACTTGTAAAAATCTCTTACTACAACATATATCGCACTTGCTTTGTATTCTAATAAATATTATACAAAGACTATTACTCATCATAACAAAGGGAAATCATCTCCCAAAATAGCCCATTTTCCCTCAGTCTTATTTAAACAATGTGGGAAGATTAAAGTAAAAGAGAGAGAGAGAATGAGCAAACTGAAGGGTTTTTGAGTGCTGTTGTTTTGACTGGAGTGTGTTTTATTCCCTGTGCTCTGCAGTGGCTGTGAGTCAGGCCAATGGGATGGCAGCGCGTTTCATCATCCATTGTCACGTCCCGCAGTGGGGCTCGGATAAGTGCGAAGATCAGCTCGAGAAAACAGTCAAGAACTGTCTGTCTGCGGCCGAGGAGAAGAAGCTCAAATCAGTGGCTTTCCCTTCACTACCCGCTGGACGGTGAGCATCCCCATCATTCTCACTCACTCACTATCCTTCAGCTTAGCGAAGGGGTCGCCACAGCGGAATGAACCAACAATTATTCTAACATATGTTTAATGCAGCGGATGCCCATCCAGCACTGGAAAAGCATCCCGATCGTGATATTTCAAATCAATTCAACTTCATCGACACTAGCTACGGTTCCATCCACCTATTTTTATGCACATTTTGGATATGCACATAAAAAAGCAGTTGATAAAAACGCCAAGATGCGCATAATTGTTAAAAATGTGCGTAAAAAAACATGCGCATTACTGCTGCGGTGCAAAGTGCAAGCTTGGTGAACTCTGACCTGCGAAACCGCATTACTTAACTGCGTGAGACCAATTGAGGATCAAAACACGACCTCTCTGGACAGAAATTTAAAATATGGAGCAATCGCTTGCTTTTTTTTAATGTCTAATCATCTTGTTTAGTCCCGCCCCTTTTCGCAGCGCCGTACGACAGAATTTCGCACACACAAAGCCCAGTGTGACCGTAGCTTTCGTGTTATTATATTATAAATGACCTCCAGAATCAAGAGTGTCTGTGCTTTGTGTTCCACGCCTTAAACACCACCGCGCGTTCACTGCGTCAGGATTGCCTTATGTGGCGCAAGTCATTTATTAAATGAAGAAAAGATTTACGCAGCTTCTCCTAGTGCAGCAAATTACATCTTTACTGTTGCACTTTGGTGCCAGTTAATCAATAAGTGACGATTTTATTCTATTAGACTCGTTGGATTGAAACGCTGCTGTATTTGCACGTCTTTTATGCGATAATAAAGTTTTGCGCGGAAAGTTAATTCGCATTTTAGAATGGAAACACAGCTAATGATGCTGTGCAACCATGGGAAAAAATCTTCATCACCATTTAAATTAGAAATCGTGGTTCTCACAGTTTTTCATTCGTGTGTCTTTTTTTATACAAAATATTTTAATCGAAGGTTTTTAAGGTTTAGATTTCGGATGATGTGTTTGGAACTGCTTGAAAATGTAACTGTGGTGTTTACATAATACTGTTATCTTACTAAATAGGTAATAATTAACTATTTAAATGAAATCAAATCAGCATTTTGGTCTTTTTTTTAATCGACTCTCTCTGGAATTAAAATAAATATGTTTTGGGGAAAGTCACTTTTAAAAGTAATGCATTACAGTATCGAGTTACTCCCCCAAAAAGTAACTTGTTATGTTAGTTACTTTTATGGTAATGCGATATGTAACTTTTGAGTTACTTTTACATTACTTTCAGTACGTGCAGTTTTTTTTGTCTTTTTTTACTATACTGTAGAATACTAAAACAAATAGGGCTCTATTTTAACGATCTAGGCGCAAAGTCTGAAGCGCAGGGTGCAAAAGCATAAAGGGCATGTCCGAATCCACTTTTGCTATTTTAAGGACGGGAAAATCCGCTCTGCGCCATGGCGCATGGTCTAACATGGTTGAGCTTATTCTCTTAATGAGTAATAGATGTGTTTTGAGCATAAACCAATCAGAGGCTCGTCTCTCATTCCCTTTAAGAGTCAGTTGCGCTGCACTATAGCACATTTGCTATTTACATGGCAGACTTTGTCAGTGGAAAAACTGAACGCTACACTAGCAAGAAAACATTTAAACAGAGCATCTACAGCACGAGGATAATGAGTCTCCTCCATTTGGCCTTCACTTTCACTCTTTTATGGATAAGGAAACTGTGTCGTACACTCCACTGAAGACCTCCATTAGCCTACATAATTAATTTTGTTTGTTAAGCGCAAAGATTTGTTTCAAAACCATTTCTAAATTCAGTTCTAATTTCCAGCAAACAAATTAATGAACAAAAATAAAGAAGTGAGCTCAAAAAACTGAGTTATATTTGAACACACGTCCTATTATAATGCCCCATATGGTCTAACACCCGACAGGTGGACAAATCTAAGCGAGTTTTTAATAATACAAATATAAATATGTATATAATAAATAAAATTAATGATAATAATAACATTATTAACCTTAACAATAACATTAACGCACTCTGCGCTGGACTTTAGACCTGCTCTCAGTTGGTCTATTGTGCAGTTTATTTTAGTTCTTCAAAATAGCAACGCACCAGCAATGTGCCTTAACACACCACCTTTTTAGACCAGAACACCTGAGGGTGCACATATGAGCACAAATGCATTTGCTATTTAAACAGCGTGGCGCAAAACGTCACAATGACACTTGCGTCAAGCTGAAACTAGCAAATAACATTTGCGTCGAGCCTTGCGCCAGGTATATGATAGGGCTCAACGCATCAAAGCAGATGACCTGAAATTCAACATCTGAAAGTGTCATAAGTTTAGAGGATTTCACAAATGTTTAAAAATATATTTTATAATTAATTAAAACTTTTAAAAAGCAGCGAATAAGCTGAAGGAAAAGGAAAATGAAAGTGATAAACTCTTTTAAGCAATGTATGAGATTTTTCAGGGTGGAATGTTAAAGTATATTAGACTACTCAATTCAGCTGGACTTTTTTATTTGTATACCTTTTAATATTTTTATTTTTACAGTTGGAATAGTTGACTGACTAGTAGTTTATTTATCAAATGAAATATGGAGTCTACTAAATTACAGGAAAAATTATATTCTGTGGACACAAGAGCACTAAACTAGTGATGCGCGGATGGCGGTTATATCCGCGGGCGCTGCAGATAATCCGCGGGTCGGGTAATAAAAAAATACATTATGATTAATTGCGGGTGGATGTAGCGGGACATGGCAGTGGACCAGCGAAAAAAGCAGAGTGGGCTTTGCAGAATGGGAAGATGAGACGCCCAAAATAAAGGATGAAGAGTAGCCTACTGTTCAGAATTTTCAGTTAGAGTCATCAGAGGAAAATCTGCTATCGTTCTGGGAGAAACAAGAACACATTTCCACAACTGCAGCGCCTTGCAAGGAGAATCTTGTTCATTCCTACAGCAAGCGAATGCTCAATTCTGTGCAGCTGGCCGCGTTTTCGAGGCGAGGCGGAATCGCCCGAATCCAGGCACAATAGATGCTGTTCTGTTTTTACACAGTGCGAAGGAAAAGGCCAAGTAAACACTACAAAGCTGCCATTTTGGCTGAGCTGGCACTCTTTTTGTTATCTTGTTCCTGTATCTGTAAGAGCTAAAATGTCTTATTTTTACTTTCTGTATCTATTTGAAAATGAAGAAAATGTTGTCTAAAAACTTTTGTTTTTATAAATAAATGTTCATTTAAAAACGTTTAAGATTAACGTATTATTTTACTATCAGAGATGCGCAGATTAAAGCTCACCGAATCTGCTGTTAATATCCACACAGAGCCGGCGCGGTCATAGAGGCGACCAAGGCGGCCGCCTAGGGCGCCAGATTAGAGAGGACGGCATCCGCGACAATCCCAACACACCCCGGTCCTTGCTGTCGTAGCGCTATCACACCCCCGTCTCTCGTTTTCGGTATGAGGGCGGCATGATCATCTTTTGCCTAGAGCTCCAGTTCAGTTTGCTCTGGCCCTGACGGTGACATATCATGCCGAAAACAAAGAATTAAATTATCAAAGCTATGATCGAGTGCGGGTCGGGTGCGGATACATATATCAGATAAAACTATTTGTGCGGGGGCTGGTGGATGATTAGTATGAAGTCGCGGATTCGGGTGTCATTTCAGCTGATCCGCGCATCTCTACACTAAACCGAGTTAGTGGCGCCATCTAGCAGCAGTGCGTGGATCTGTCTTGTCATTGAGGTACAAAGTAGGCTATAAACCTATTAAATAAGTCCTTGGGTGTCTATTAAACTGCTAAACACTTAAACTGATACACTTAATTGCAGAAGACTTCAGTAATGTAGTAATGAAAAAATCCACAAACAAAAGTCTTTATTATTGAGTTATTGACTCATTAATTCAAAATAAGATCAAATAAAATTGAATTTAAATGATATTAATGACTTTTGTTTATTTAGAATCATAATCTCCATGTTAAATGATAAAATAAATGTGATTTTCCTGAGTTTATTCAGAGCGGCGCAGCACCACTGGAGCTTTTAGATCAATGGTTAACCATGGTCATTCACTATACTGCCATTCAGATGTTCTCCACAGATTCTAACCTCTTTGATTTGTCTCCCTCAGAAACGGTTTTCCAAAGCAGACGGCAGCCCAGCTCATACTGAAGGCCATCTCCAACCATTTTGTGTCCGCAACCACCTCATCCCTGAAGAACATTTACTTTGTTCTGTTTGACAGCGAGAGCATTGGGATATACCTGCAGGAGATGGCCAAGATGGACGCCAAGTGAAGCTCTGCCGCGGCGTCGATTTCTTTGAAAGTGTAACGGCCTCGATGCAGCTCTGTTTTTAGCTCCGCTTTCGACTCGACGCTGTGGGAAGGGGATGCGAGTTGAACCGGAGCTTTAGCAGAGAGTGTATCCAGGCCAGTAGGAGCGTTCTAAGTGGAGTGTAGTGCAGCTTGGTAAAAGATGTTGTAGGTATATGTTTTTGTTTTCTTTTTCGACAACAGATTATTTGAAGGTGTTTAAACAAGGATATTTGTGAGTGACGTACTGTACACATTTATGTTTCACTGTTCTCCTTTAAAGAAGAGACATTCATTTAGACTAGATCAACTTAATCTCCATCGTTTGACATTTTTATCCTTCGATCGATTCTGTTTTTACATTCCATCTTTCCGAGTTGAACTTTCGACCGTTGTTTTTTTAGCTAGATATCATATGTGGGTTTTGACGGTTTCGGTTTATCAAAAAAAACTACAAAAAAAAGTGTTTCTTGTTCTGCTTTGAAATAAAAAAATTTTACACCACAGCTTCCACAGCTCTTGGTTTTTTTTTACGCAAGCTTCCATTCACTCAACTCAAAGCTTGAATTTGCTGGAAAAACCTGCAATAGTAGACTGGATGACACTTTTATCTTCATTGAGTGCTTTCTGAATTACTTACTGAAGAGCTTGTTCATTAGCTACTAGTGCTTGGCTTTAGTTACAAGTACCTTTTTAAAATATCGAGTCCACTAGTCCAGGGGTCTAATTTCATGTATATATATATATATATTTTAATCAAATGCATTTTTTTAAAGAGCCATTGGGGGGGGGGTGTAAATAACAATTTTTTTTAAATATATTTTGTTTATTTATTTATAAACAAAACCATTTATGTCCATGAACAACTCAAAAATAATAGAATTTTTATGGAAATCTTTTTTTTGCTTTTTGCTTTCGCCACTCATGAATGAATTGGTGTCACAATTGAAGTGAAACCACAGCGCCACATGAGCATTATTTGAAATGTACATTTATTGTAGTTTTTATTTATTTTGATGTAAAAATGTGATATAAAGGGAATTGCAATTGTAGTTTTTAATTTTGATTTTTAGTCAAAGTTACGATTTTTTAAACTTCAAAATATTATTGAAGAAAAATATACACTCATCGGCCACTTTATTAGGTACACGTCCAGTTGCTTAACGCAAATTTCTAATCAGCCAATCACGTGGCAGCAATTCAATGCATTTAGGCATGTAGACCTGGTCAAGACGATCTGCTGCAGTTCAAACCGAGCATCAGAATGGGGAAGAAAGGGGATTTAAGTGACTTTGAATGTGGCATGGTTGTTGGTGCCAGACGGGTTGGTCTGAGTATTTCAGAAACTGCTGATCTACTGAGATTTTCACGCACAACCATCTCTAGGGTTTACAGAGAATGGTCAGAAAAAGAAAATATCCAGTGAGCGGCAGTTCTGTGTGCGCAAATGCCTTGTTGATGCCAGAGGTCAGAGGAGAATGGCCAGAGTGGTTTAAGCTGATAGAAAGGCAACAGTAACTCAAATAACCACTCTTTACAACCGAGGTGTGCAGAAGAGCATCTCTGAACACACAACACGTCCAACCTTGAGGCAGATAGGCTACAGCAGCAGAAGACTACACCGGGTGCCACTCCTGTCCGCTAGGAAGAGGAAACTGAAAATAAAATTCACACAGGCTCACCAAAATTGGACAATAGAAGATTGGAAAAACGTTGCCTGGTCTGATGAGTCTCGAATTCTGCTGTGACATTCAGATGGTAGGGTCAGAATTTGGCCTCAACAACATGAAAGCATGGATTCATCCTGCCTTGTATCAACAGCTCAGGCTGGTGGTGGTGGTGTAATGGTGTGTGCGCCAGCGCACGCCTCCCACCAGTGCCGATATACACCCACATCGCACTGCTATTCGTGTGATATTGCTCATTTGTCCAAAAGTTCTGTCTGGTTCTTGAATCTGATTGGCTGATAGCCGTGCGACATTCTGCCAGTAACAACACTCGTACTGCCTTTTCACACTTCACCCTTGTTTATTACTCTGCCCACATACAGCAACAAGCAGAGGACACTCTACAGTTTGATAAACATTGCAGCTGTTGGACAACATAATGTACTTTTGAGGCTTTTTTAGTCGAGAATGTAGTTGTTTAGATTGCATCTGCGCAGTTAATTTATAAGGACAGTGCCTGTTTTAAATATTTATCATTTCAGAGATACAACGCGTCAGCGGCCATTAGCCTGTCATATTGAGCAAAGACCGTTAACATCCATCCACAAAATGGCGGCAGAGACCGCATAAGAGAAAACGGAAAAATAGAAAAGAAAAGAAAAAATAAAAATTCGCCCTTAGAGGAGGAAAAATACAGCGTAATTTTAAACTTTAGCTGATCATATCACTAAACAGGTGATATCCTATGTCTATCTCTCTCTTTAGCATGTTGTAGTGCTGTATTTATACAATATAACTGTAGTGTATTGAGTGTGAAATGGGAGTCACATATCGGGAATGTGTGTCGTGTTGGCAGAAAGAAAGAAGAAATGCCCACATGTGTTCAGCGCTTTTCCTTATCGCAAACACAACAGCAATCTGGTAGTGATTGCCCTGCTTTTCTATGGGATTAACTATTGTGATATCACGCTTGCAACAGAAAAATACTGTAGACTGTAATAGACTATAATACTGTAGGGAGCTATCTCTGTAGACGAATGTGATTTCATGCCGTTCAACCTTATAATCTTCAAATTTCAGCAAAATCACCAGTTTTGTCATCACTTTAGACATTACGCTAGAGCAGTGTTTCCCAACCCTGTTCCTAGAGGCACACCAACAGTACATATTTTGGATGTCTCCCTTTTCTGACCCATTAACTTCAGGTGTTGGAGTCTTCTGATGTTATGATAAGTTGATTCAGGTGTGTTTGATTAGGGAGATGTTGAAAAGGTGTACTGTTGGTGTGCCTTCAGGAACGGTTGGAAAACACTGCGCTAGAGAATCATTCAAATACTAGCTCTAAAGTGACGTTGGTGAAGTAGCAACGGTTTCTGCTGTTCTGACGTCAGCTTCAGATGTGAATGGCAGAAGAAAGTAGTTCCTAATACTAAAGGGTTTTTAGACTACATGTTTGATTTTCTTAATATGATTTTCTTAATTATGCCGTCGAACTGTTGTATAAACACAATATCACACTCGTAGCAGTGTTAGCGTAGCAGGCTCTATATCGTCACTGGTGGGACACAAAAGCATAAGACCGCAGGCCTCCCATCAGTGCTGATATACAGCCACATCGCATTGCTACTCGTGATATTGCAATATATATATGATTGTAACATTTTTGTACGTTTTGTTTAACGCAAACAATGAATGCAAAAAGAATTAGACAAAGTCAAAGTATTAGGATATTTGATCATATATTTATTACACTGTAAAAAGTACATGAACTTTTATTCATATATATACAGATTATGTTCAATGAATTACCTGTCGACTACAGAATTAGTTCCTGATGCATCTAAGAATGCAGAACAACAAAGAGAAGAAAACATCCACATGTCCACCTGCTTTGTGTTGCTGTCATCACTGATCGACGTTAAACGACTCTCTCGCTCCCTAAAGCACCTACAGCCTCAGGACTGATCCAAACAGAAAACACACACACACACTGATCTCCAGAAGCACTTGAGCTGCTCTCGGGTGGTCTTGGCTGATGGAAGCGGAGGTGTGTGTCTGAGAACTATTCGATTTCTTTTATATTAGTCAATTTTATAGCTCTTGTCTGGCTTCGACGTCTCCTGAAGCGTACATTAATTCAAAAACAACTAAAAGTGGACACTGAACTTTCAGAGGCGAGATCACCACAGTAAAGGGAAACAGTTTAAAGGGATAGTTCAAGCAAAAATGTCAATCCTGTCAATAAATACTTACCCTTATGTCAGACCAAATCCTCCGAGACTTCTGTTCATCTTCAGAAGACAAATGAAGATATTTTAGATGGAATCCTGGAGCTCTTCTTCTTCCATAGACAGCAATGATCCCATCTTGATCGAAGTCCAGACAAATATACACGTCCTATGGTTCAACCGGAATATTATCAAGCTACAAGAATACATTTGTGTGCATGTACAATAAAAATAACTTCATTCAACAGTTTCTTGTCCTCAGTGTCAGTATAGGGTGCACCCCGGATGCCCACATGCGAATTCCTCTGTTTGAAACAAAGCACAAATCTCATTTACGTGACGTGCCCTATACTGACACTAAGATGAAACTGTTCTGTGGTATTGTCAGTATAAGGTTCACTTGGGATGTCCACATGCGACTTCCTCTGAAACAAATCACAAAAAGGCATTTCCATGACGTGCCCTATACTGACACTAAGATAAAAACTGTTGATTAAAGCCATTATTTTAGTTTTATTTGCACACAACAGTATTCCCGTAGCTTGATATGACTCCGATTAAACCTCGGAAGATATGTAGTCTGTTTTGTGGACTTTAAATGTCTCACTGCTGTCTATGGAGGATGAGAGAGCTCCAGGATTTCATCTACAATATTTAAATTTGTGTTCCAAACAAGAAACAAAGCTTTCTGGGGATTGAAACTACACGAGGGCAAGTAATTTATAACAATTTTGGGTGAACTAACCCTTTAACAGAAAGGCCAGCAGAGACGCACAGTGTGTTTAGGGGAACTGATCCGTCTAGGAGAAAACTTGTAGAACGAAACCTTTATAGAGCTGTGAGACAGCACAAACCTGAGCAGCAAAACCATCTCTCTTTAAGACAAGTTAACGATAAAACAAACACCCATCAAAATAAAACAAAACCTGACATTCAGAGTTCAGCTGATTCACTTAGTCAAAAATATTAGTCAACTATCTGGAATGTTGTAGAGGTGCGCGGATTTATGAATTACACGTGTTTGGTTGTTCCAAACATGTTTGGTTGTTTGTTATTGAAAAAAAAATTGTAGTTCATCATGCCCTCACAATCATTTTGTTCCAAATATTTATAACTTCCTTCCTTCTGTGGAGTAAAAAAAGATATTTGGAGAAACGTCGTGGTCCATCCTGGAAAATAAATATTTGTTTGTGTTCTACAGAATAAAGAATGCCATGAAGGTTTGGAGTGAGATGTTGGTCAGTAAATGATCAGAGAACTTCTATTCATGGGTGAACCCTTCCTGTAGGGCAAACTTTACTCTAGTTCATCTAAAAATGACATTTTAGCCATCATTTACTCCCCCTCAAGTGGTTCTAAGCTTTTCAGTTGAACACAAAAGAAGATATAATGAAAACTGTTGGTAACTAGTAGTAAAAATGACTACAGATGTCAATTGGCTACAGAATACCAACATTATTTAAACATATAAAACAAAAAGAAACATTCGTAACACTTTATAATAACTACACACTATGAATCATTATTACGCATTAGCATCTAGTGAATTCATTATTTATTAAGCATTAACTCTACATTAATAAACGTTAGTAAGCAGTTTATAACTGCAGCTATAAATGCTGTATTTTTGGCTTATAACCACATTCATAATGTGCTTAATAATTATATTATATTATTTTTATTATTAAATTAAGTATCGCATTATTTACAAACCATTTGTATTCAAGAGTAGCCGATAGTTTTTAAGATCATTCAGAATAAGTAAATGGTTAATAAACTATTGAAATTCACGTTCACATAGGCGTATAATAATGGTTATTATGCATGTTAGTAAATGCTTTATTAACTCAACTTCATCTAGTTTTGTGACCTCATCTAAAGTGAGGACTATTCATGCTTTGTAAATCCCTTATAAATGACAATTAAAGGCTCGGTATTAAATGAACAATAATCTTTGCAATCCTATCTCAAAATAAAACTACTACTACTGTAAAAATTGTCTAAAACAACAACAATATAATAATTTAACACTATATTATGATACAGCATTTTAATGTTATTTAGCGATGTTTAAACTGTACAGTCATTTTATTTTAGATAAGGTTGCAAAGATTTATTTTGTATTTGATACAGTTTCATTTGTGTATCCTCAAATGGACAGAAATTAATAAAGTCATTTATTTTATTTTTTTTTCAGTTTAGAATTTAACTGAGCCTTTAATTTTCATTTATAAGAGATTTATAAAGCATAATTAGTCCTCACTTTAGATTAGTTCTCAAAACTGGATGAAGCTGTTAATAAAGCATTTACAAACATACAAGTTAACTATTAGTATATGCCTGAATAATAAGAATTATAAATGTTGATTTCAATAGTTTATTAATCATTAACTCATTCTGAATGATCTTAAACACACTATTCTTAAATAACTGGTTCGTAAATAATGCAATTATAATTTAGTAATGAAAAATGAATCATTATCAAACTATTACAACACAATCATCAAGCACATTATACATGTGCTTAAAAGTAAAAAATACAGCATTTATAGCTGCAGTTATAAACTGCTTACTAGCGTTTATTAATGTAGAGTTATTGCTTAACAGATAATGAATTCACTATATGCTAATGTTTAATAAATAATTCATAGTGTGTAGTTATTATAAAGGGTTACCACATTTATAAATATAAATAAGTGGAGGACGAGTAAATGATGACACCATTATCCGCTTTTGGGTGGATTGTTACTTTAATTTTCCTCTAGACCAATTTACACCAATATGATATACTTAAAGTGTAAAAGCAACAAGAATAGTCTAAATAAGTTAGGTTTTCTTCATCATACTGTACAGTCTCGTTAATCTTGAGCGGTGCTAAAAGCTTCAGCGCTAATGTACATTGTACGGTTTAATAAGCCGGACCTCTACTCATCAGCCATTCTCTGTGATCTCTGCCTGACCGGTACTAACACATTAAAATCTGCTCTGACAGCTGCGGTTAACCTACCAGAAATACATCTCGTCCCATCAATAATGAACTGTCCCTCCGGGGGTGGCACCTTCCTGATTTGAATAAATATGCTCATCTCTGGCTGAAGGACATTCCCGTCCGATCGGTCTGGGAGAAGCTTTGATGTTTGAAACGAGGAGAGGCAACCATGCATTTCAATGTCCTCTCGTACGCTCTTCTTCCAGCTCCCGCTCTTACATAATTGAATAGTGTGTGGGCTACAGTGAAATCAGATGCTTCTTCCAGCGCGATTCTCCTTTAAATGCTGCAACACTGTGGGCGGGGCAGTTGGCGGAGGGGCGGGTCAGTCTGCGGAGGGGCGGGGCAGCAGGGGCACGGGCGAGGTGGCCTCTATAAGGGCGGGGTTCAGGATGATTGGCAGGGTCATCGGGGGGACGCCCACTTGCAGAGGGGAGGCGAGGGGCTGCAGGATGAGCGGGGACTGGCTGAGAGGCGGCTGGGACTCTGGAGGACTCTTCTTGGCTGGAGTGGGTAGCGGAGGTGTTGAGGGAGGAACTGGAGATGATCTGTCTGTTCCTGCACACAGGAAGGAAAGCAGAAAAGGTTTGTTTGAAAATATAGTCGGTTCGATATAGAGTTAGAGCTACACGTTTTCTATTTTAAACCAAAAATGGTGATTCTCAGTTAACTTAGAATCCTCCGGCACTGTAAACTGTACAGCACAACACTGCTTAACAGTTTGGCTCAGATTTTAAGGTCAAGGTATAATTAACTGTATCGTCCATGAGGGAAATTTGTTTCAGGCTCAGAGGTACACCGACCGCATGACATAAGACACATACAAGATAAGAAGAAACTCATATAGTTTCCCTGATGTAGTAGTAGATGTAGTAGTAGTATCAGTGGTAGTTGTTTTAATAGGTTCAGTAGTAGTACACATTGTAGGAGTAGTAGTGGTTGTGGCTGTAGTAGCAGTAGTAATATTTGTAGCATTAGAAACTCTCTGTAGTAGTAGTAGTAGTAGGTGTAGTACTTGGGATTTATTTTTATTATTATTATTTTTATTATTATAGTGGTTGTTGTTAATGATTATTACTGTTGTCCTTTCTTGCTTGTTTGCTGTCATTATTACTATCATTATATCACTAGCATTGTTGTCACTCCTTATATATGTTACTTGCTTCATTTAGTGACTGTCATTGTTCCTTTTGTATGTACTCTGACCTGTTTACCAAGTTACCTTTACATGCACACATGCGCGCACACACACACCTGCCGGTATTTGAATGTATTGTTGTTGTTTTTTGTATTTTTGTTATTGTTTCATTTTCTTTGTATTTGCATTATCTCAAATTGTGTACCTTTTGTATATTCTAAAAAAAAATAAAAATAAAAAGAAGAAACTGATATTAATTAATAATTTAACCTCAGAGGGCATAAAAGAGTTTGAATATTATTATTCAGCAAATGGGTTATTGTGCATTAATTTGACCAAAAAGACAGTAAAAAATTAGTAATATTAAGTTTACTTTTTTTTTTTTTAACAAATGCTTTATTTTTGCAAAACGCAATTCTGTAAGCTTTATTTAAAAACTCATGCTGAAAGAGTAATAATAATTAAAGCTGCAAGCAGCGATGAAAGGGACCTCGTGTCCGGGCTCACCACTGTCCGGTGGCCTTAGGATGACAGAGCACAATGGATAATAATAATTTAAGCTGAAAAATAGGGCTGCTACAACGAATCAAGAAAATGGATAAAAATCAATTCCTAAAATAGTTAGCAAAGAATTTCATAATCAATTCGTCATGTCGCATGTTGCGGAGACGTTTGATTATTAAAAAAAGCTTTGGTTGATGGCGGAGCGGAGTGAACGCACTGCCTCTGCCTCTCTCCTGCACTGATGCCAGAGTTCGGCGCCTCATAGACAGGACAGAGCAAAAAAAACAAGCGGAGGTAAACTTTGAGGACAGATACAAGGCGAAGGCAGAGAAATCTGTGCCACCCTTGTCATCCAAGGTGTGGGAGCATTTCACACTGAATAAATAACACCAGCATGACATGGAAAATTCAAACTGAGCTTTGGCATGTTGGCTGGCACTGAGCCAAAGAAAGACATGTCATAGTATCACAATTATGCAGTGTTTTTAACCACCCAATGCTTATTTTATGTTTTAGACATGCAAATACACACAATTACTAGTAAAACAATACATTTAGAGTTTGTAAAACACATGAGAAAGTCTAACAATCCCTTCAAATATAATTTGCCGATGTGTATTATTCATATCAGATACAAGTAGTGAAAGCAAGAATAAAGTTCAGTCTATTCTTCTCCCAGCTGGCCAGCCACTTCCTTGCATGCATTTTGGAAGTAACTGATGAAATTACATGCTGAATCCTGCGTGTTCTGCTTTTATGAATGAGGCAAACGTGCGGCCGCAAGTAAACATGGCGACGCCCATCTCACGTCATAGACCACGATCAAGATCATTTATACGTCTTTCAAACAACAAAAACACTCACGTTTTTGTGAATTGGAATTTCAGGTAGTTTATGACATGATGAGCGAGTGTGTGAATATTTTGTATTAAAACGGAAAGGCATCGCCAAGGAAACATTAAGGGTGAACGTTCTAAAATAATGAGCGTCTAACAAAACTCACTCCTGGGACCAGAGAGAATTGTTTTAACTCCCCAGTGAAAGGGTTAATAACAGAAGTAAAGCAGCGGTGGTATAGTTACTTTGCATTGCAAGACTAAAGACACGTTTTGATTCACTCGCCTTTTTCTAGATCATTCATTTTTCAGTCTGCTGTCATGTATAGCTACACTGCAAAAAAACTTTTCTTATTTAGTAATATCGCCTCGTTTCCAGTCCAAAAATCTTAAATCAAAACTAGACAAGAAAAATGGCATGTGGAAAATAAGGGATGCTTAAAACTTCTGTTTGAGATTACATCTCATTAAGAATATTTTTCTTACCCCATTGACAAATAATTTTGCCTATCTTAAGCAAACAATCACTTAATTTTAAGGTGGGTTTTTTTTTTTCAGAAAACAAGACAATTTCTTATGCTATTATATGGGTCTAGTATGTATATTGGATATATGTATAATATTATTATTATTATTATTATTATTATAACAGCTCAGGGATGTTTAAAGACAACAAATTTGTGCACTTTCTAAAGATTTTAGTTCTGTTTTTGAATAAAGGGTTGGAAATGAATAATTTTCCTTTTTTTTTCTCCGGATTCATCAATTAATCGGAAAAAAAATCAATTATTAAAATAATCGTTAGTTGCAGCCCCACTCATAAATATAAAAAAACCTGACAAAGTTAGCTATTTGTGTCATTTATGCTTCTGTCAGCAAGTGGCACTTTGACCATGAATGAATATTCACATGTAGATGTCTTCAGTATAGTACTATAATCAAAAATGTGAAATTTAGGGCAGACCGGACATAGTAGGCCTGAGTTATAACAGCTTGCTTTACCATGATGAAACACTGAGACTTATCAGGCCGCCACGGATGCACCATTTGATGAAAACTCTAGATTTTTGCAATTTATTGTCACTAGAGCTTTCAGATAACACCACCCAAATTTGTTGCTGATATGATAAAAGTTGTAGAAGGAGTTTGTTACACTGTAAAACATATAATTTCCTGTTGCCAATAGGTGGCACTATGACTATAACTGGATATTGGCAAGAAAATGTCAGGACTCTTATTAAAAGCGTGGATTTTGAGGCAGATCAGACAATACATGCCTGAATTATAACAACTTCCTTTTTAGTGGCAAAACATCAAAGTTTTGAGGATGTGTGTGCCATTATTCATGTGTGGTCACTTGGTGGTCACTCCGTAAAAAGTGCATAAGAGGCACTGTCGAGTCATTTTGCCACACCCACTTCCAAAACCTATAATAAACGTAAATTTTCACCACTTCTGGTGCGTGTGCAAAGTTTTGTGAGTTTGAGCATGTTTAGACCCTCAAAAATGTGATTCATTCTACAGAAGAAGAAGAAACTGAGCAATTCCAATAGGGCCAACTAGTTTTGCAGCACTTAGCTAAGTTGGTGCGGTCAAGTCCAAATATCGTTCCACCATGACTGATGAACATTTGGTAGTGTGCTTGAGGCTGGCTATCAGCAGCTACTGTCTGGACTATGCTTCCCTGGCTGATTCCATTCAATGCAAGTCATTAGAGTAAGGTAATGACAAAAATATATAGTACAACTACAGAATTCTCAATGTGTGTATAAAGAAATATGTTTTGTACAATGTTACAATGGCATCTCCCATAGCACCCACTCCAATTCAAAGCATGTGTTTAAAAAAAAGCTTACGATCACCGTTGACACTCTGTGTCGGCATGTCTTGAGGCGATGAGGGTCTGCTGGGGATATTTGGCTCTGCAGGGGCTGCTGGCACTGGTGATGGAGCTGGCACAGTGGGAGCGGCTGGAGGAACAGCAACAGGAGACGGGACGGGCTCCACAGGAACATTACACACAGGTTCTACACCAAAAAACACAAGATCTCAGTTCACCAAATCTAAGCCTTGTGGCTTTATGCGCTTGTTAATGCTAAGGGTGTTTGAATGGGCAGTACCTGGCATGACAGCCTGTTTGAAGAGCTCCTCTTTTAGACGGGGCAGGAAACAGTCTATTCTCTCCCAGGTGATTTCCCACAAGTCTGAGTATCCTGTGCGGGAGTCTGCGCTGTGAAAGATCCCTGCTGTGTCCATCACCAGCAGCATGTTCTTCAGGGATTCAGGGATGGCCTCCAGCTGTGCCACAAAATCACACACACACAAGCTCAATCAGTACCCAAAATGAATCATGTTTTGCTGTAAATCCTTGGACTTCGGCTTACAGACATAGTAAAAATAGTATGCAAATTAGTAAGTACTATAGTCAGCCATCGGAGTAGCACATGATAGGTATAAAATTAGCCGATCTGAATGTTGCTTTTATTAAATGTTGACACATTTTGTCCCTATGTGATGTCTTTTTATTTTTAACAGGTCAGGGTTCGCATTTACTACAGGTGAGATAATGTATTTGTCAGAGTCAGCTAGTAGTTAATGAGCACTCTGACCTTGCGTGGAAGAGAAGAATTAAAAATATATGTGATTTGCCATGTTCTAGGAGCTTAGTTTGATTAAAGTTAAACCACTGAAGATGTTTTTGGTTCCTTTTCTGGACTATAAACATCTAAGGACTAATGCGGTTTATGGAGGGTCAGAGAGCTCTCAGATTTCATCAAAAATATCTTAATTTGTGTTCATGAGGGGTAATTAATAACAGAATAATTTTTTTTGGGTTAACTAATCCTTTAATGTGCACGATCACACCGGTGTGATAAGCCTTGGCTGGTCCCTGAAGCGTACGATCTCTCCAGTGTGACTGGAAAATTCAAAATTCAACAAATTCCAATTCAAAATCAACTGCTAAAATTCAAATCTGACAGCGAGCGCTGAGGCACAGAAAGAGCTTGTAAATCACAATAATATGTGATGTGTCATAACAAGGCCCACACGGAATCTGCACGCGCAGAATTCCACAGATTTGTAGCCCATCATTGAGTCTATTTATTTACTTGTGTAAATGTGTGTACATTTATATTTATTCAGTTTTTTAATTAATTACAGTAATATTATTGACTAATATGAAAATATTTATGATTTATTTACAGTACAGTTTGTAAAGTAATATTTTCTGTCTTTTAGTAGATATATTACATGAGAGACTTGCTTTGTTTACCAAACAAAGTGGATCTAACTGGATTTGCATTGTAAACATTGAATACAAGTTCAAATCGTATTACTTTTATTTCATAAATTAAGATTTTAGTTATGATACTCCCAAAATCATTCTGCATAAATCTGCAAATTCTGCGCAGAAATAGCAAAAAATGCCCGCAGATTCTGTCTGGCCCTAGTCATAACTAACAGCAAAACATACCATTTAAGGTTTGTAAAATACAAGTGGATGTCTATGGAGACGGCAGTAATAATTATTTCTCAATATAACTGACCGATGTGCTTTGTTCACGTAAGATTCACACTGTTGATAATATTTTATTATATTTTCTCAATTCCTCTCCCAGCTTACCTTCATGTATTTCAGCAGAAAATTATGCTTAAACATAACGTTAATCCAGCACCTCGGATCTCTTCAGCGGTTGTTGCTAGAAGGAATACAGCTACAATCGGAAGTTAACGTTAAATATTAATATTATTTATTAAATTACACATTAATTATATTTTATTAAGCTCTACCCCTACATAAACCCTTAACCCAACCCTTTCTCTTATGTAAAAATATTATTTGTTGTACAGTGTAAAAGAAATTATGCTATATTGACGCAAGTATCCTCAGCTGTATCCCATCTAGAAATCACTGTGCTGCAGGAAAGAGTGAAGTCTTGATGGGATACAGCTGAGGATACTCATGTCAATATAGGATAATCTAATAAAAATGAAATTTTATTAGATTATGATCAACTGATGTATCCTCAGCTGTATCCCATCTAGCTAATAAAACACAATTAATGCATAATTTAATAAATAATATAAATACTTGTTAACTTCCGATCGCAGCTGTATCCCTTCTAGCAACAATGGTGGTGTCCATTACCCGTCATATAACAAACATTAAGCTGTATCATTAAACTGTTTAAAAGACAACATATTTATTCTATCACATATTTGAGAATAGGAGTATCAGAAATTTCACAATATAATAAGAACATTTGTCAATATTTACAGAAAAAGAGCAAAAAAATAAATAAAAATATGATGTATACATCACTGGGGCTGGAGGGTCACATGATAAACTTGACACATGGAACTTTATAGATTCTAAGTAACGATGACAAAAAAAACTCATGCAGGAGGCTCAGCTGGGGTATTTAAAACTCGTGCGTGAAAGGGTTAACACTTTTTTTATCAGAGTAATGCTATAATTTATACAATCTGTGCTTTGAAGACTCTCACCAGAAGGTCGCTGGATCCAGCGTGCATGTACTTGTCCATGAAGTCCAGAATGGTGAGCCAGAGGGCAGCAAACGTGGGCAGAGAGAGCAGAGGAGAAAGATGCTGCAGGAACACCTGAGGTGGCCAACAACATTCATCAACAAACCAAGTAATCAACAAAACCAAAGAAACTCCAGTTAAATATATTAATATTAGTCAGCCTAAAAAAAAAAAAAGTAATCCCAGACCTTGGAAAGCAGTGTGCAGGCCCTCATCCTGGTCTCCTCCATGCCGCCCACATCAGCTGGACTGATATTTTCCAGGAGTTTGGTCAGCAGAGGAAACATGACCTAAAGAGAGACAGATAACACAATCAAAACTTTAGCATTGAACTCAAAGAGAAATGTACTACCTTTTTATTATGTTGGGGATGAAAACATTCACTAGACTAAACTGCTGTGAAAATGTGACAGATAGATATTTGATGTTTTGCATAAATCAATTAAGCAACCTCAGTGCTGATCAAATCTACTAAACGTTTTGTTTAATCTGGGGTTTTGACTCTTTAATTGCCAAGTGTTTATGTCACTGATTTGGGGAAAACGAACACAAACTGACTTATTTTCAATATAAAAGGTAGGGGTGTCAAAATTAACTGTTTCTTCAGTGCAGTGCGGTACAGACGTGGGCAGTTCGCTATGAGTTCAGTAATAGATCCTAACTGTTTATTATGTAATGACATCATTTATCTCATATGTCATAGTAGAATACTATGGCGAGTAGGGCTGTGCAATTTGGGGAAAATATCAAACTTTTTTTTTTTTTGACATTGAGATTTCGATTTGATATTTAATCTTGTAGTCAAGCTTCAGCTCAATCTATATTGTAGCTTCTTACTGCTAAAATGCAGTGAGTGTTAGTTAAAAAAGGTACTTAAAGATATTATATTAGCCAACATCTCTGAAATTGTACTTTGCTGTTGCTTGCTACTAGATTGAGTGTCACTGGCAGTACTTGTTAGAAATGTGAACCTAGGAGGTGGTCTCACGGTTTGATTTGGTTACGATAATCATGCCATCAGTTTGGTTCAATTTGATATCTCAGTGCATTGAAGATGCTTTCCATACAAAGTTTTATATTTTCTGTACAGCACAGCAATTCTTGTATTAAAATGTATAATTATATTTATATATTATTTGTAATACAATTTTGTCCTTTAATAAAGCAGTCAGATGTATAAACTGTACCTTTAAAATCTCAAGTACATGCACAGAAAAACATGAGCATTTATAGCAAATAAACTAGAGGTGGTGAAAGAGGGGATTTTATTATTCCTCTCAAAAAAAGTAAATTTAGTCAGTTGGTATTTTCAGTGAAAGCTGCTAGAGAATGAAACTCCATCCCACCAACAATTAGAAGATCACTTATTTTTTGTTCTTTTCAGTCTCTTGTTAAAATTGGTTAGTGACAAATCAGCATTGTCAGCATTAGTACTGTATTCTTGACACTTTTTGTCCTCTTATGCTGCCATCAGTTTGTTGTTCTTTACTTTTTAATTGAATTTTATGTTATTATTCTGTGCTTCTATTTAAGGTGTGACTTAACATTCTATAAGGGGTCTACAGATAAAAAAAATAGCCATTCTTGGCTAATTCTGGCACATTTTACAGTAATGTTTATTAATGTGCATTGACCCTGTAAACAAATAAACTAAAAAAAAACAAAAAAAAATAAATATAAATATCCCGCTCGCTTTCTGAGCCTTGTCTAGCGAGTTCTTTCTTACACCGCGCATTAGAGCCAATCGCAGCCCTTTCTGTTGAGGTCATGACCAATCATAGGCATTTAACAACTTGCTCGACAATGCTCAAAAAGCAAGCGGGATAATATTTACATTTGTTTATTTGCTATAAATGCTCATGTTGTTCTGTGCATGTACTTGAGTTTTTTTTTTTTTTGATGTATTCATTGTGTTTTCTTTGAGCAAATAAAATTAAAGGTACAGCTCTTATATCCTACTGCTTGTATACATATAAAACGTATTTAAAAATTCTACATTTTCATACAAGAATTGTTGTGCTGTGAAGTAAAAATTGTGTGTGAAAAGCATCGTCAATGCACCGAGATATCGAATTGAACCGAATCAATGGCATGATAATCGTAACCGAACTGAACTGAACCATGAGACCAGTGGTAGGTTCACATCCCCAATAAAAGGTAATTGTGGACTGTTTTTTTTTACCTTTTATTAGATTAGTAACAACACTGGCTTTGATGCATTGTTAGTTTTTGTGCAGCATTATAAAATGTTCTCCCTCATTTACTGGCTGTGTTTCCCCCATTGACTTTTATTATAATGACATTTTTTCAATGCGAAGACATAACACCATATAATCATAGATTCTTGATTGTTGGTGGTTTTCCTGTTGGGAAGCGGTCAAATTTGTAATTTTGACTGTCAATCATCAGTTGGCACTATTAACTCTTAAGATACGCAAAAAAAAACCTTAGTTTCTGCCTTTTACATGAGTTATATGAAGCATGCACTACACTTGTCTCACGGTTCTGTTCGGTTATGATTATCATGCCATCAATTGGGTTCAATTCGATATCTCGGTGCATCACGATGCATTGACGATGCTTTCAATACATAAGATTTTTTTCTTTACAACACAAGATTTTTTTAAATTAAAATCTATAAATATATTATTATTTATATATTATTTGTAATACAAATTTGTCTTTTAATACACGCAGTCAGATGTATAAACTGTACCTTTAATTTTACCTGCTAAAAGAAAACACTCTTTTTGAATGTTTTAAACAAAACTAAAATACATGCAAAGAAGACAACATGAGCATTTATAGCAAATAAACTAATGTATATATTATCCCGTTTGCTTTTTGAGCGATGTTGAGCGAGTTCTTACACTCTTATGATTGGTCATTGTCTTCACCCGCTCAACAGAAATCGCTGTAATTGGCTTTTTAAACCATTAGCGCTGTTCACTGATGAATAGGCCCACACAGAATCTGCGCGTACAGAATTCCACAGATTTTCTGCAGAATTTCAAATTTTCTGCAGATTTTTAGCCCATCATTAATTTTGTTTATTTACTTGAGTAAATGTGTGTAAATCTATATTTATTCAGTTTTTAAATTAATTACAGTAATATTATTGACTAACATGAAAATGTTCATCTGATTTATGTGCAATGCAGTTTGTACAGTAATATTTTCTGTCTTTTAGTTGATATTATATGAGAGACTTGCTTTGTTTACCAAATGAAGTGAATCTAATTGGACTTGCAATTTAAACATTAAATAAAAGTTTAAAAGGTATTACTATTTATTTCACATATTAAGGTTTTAGTTATGATACTCCCAAAATAATTCCACAGAAATCCGCAGATTTTTACCAAAATTCTCTGCAGAAATAGCAAAAAACGTCTGCAGATTCCATCTGGCCCTGCCGATGAGTAATGCAGGAAGAACAGCTGTGGTTACAGTCTATATATGCATAATACTCGGTTACTGTATTACAGGTAATCCTTAATAGACGTGGTGGAGAAAACTCGCACTACAGACACACTCATGTCTGGATCCACAAGTATCACTTTAACAGCCGAGTGGAGAGGAAGTTACCTCACGAACACGCCAGCAGGTCAAATGTCCAAAGTGAGAGAAAGGGAGAGAGAGAGATAGAGAGAGGCAGAGATTTGAGAGAGTTTTACAGCTTTCATTTATCCCTAGTAGTGAAATAGCAGCTCGTGTCTGTACCTTCTTCAGCGTCAGTGAAAAACTGTCCAGCAAACACACAAGCAGTGAATTGCGCACAATTTTCTGCTTTTTAATTAGTTGGAGCGTTTTATTTACTCGCCCTCGTCTCCTTTGCCATAGTATTATACCGTGACATAGCGCATAGGTGGTAAATGACATCAGTTCGCAATACCGGTTATGATCGATTACTGAACTGATACTGAATTGTCCGCATCTGCATCCCAGTGCATCGAAGAAACTGTGCATGCAGAAATACATTTACTATGTTTTTGTTTACTCCAAGTAGTTCAAATACACACACACACACTACACTCCATATATAAAGCCAGAAGTACTTTTTTTGGCAATGGAACTGATGATCAACAGTAAAAATGGCACACTGTGCCTCTTTCCAACAGGGAAAACCCTCAACATTAAGAATGCATGATTATGTGGTGTCATGGCTTTGCATTCAAATAATCTCATCATAATGAAAGTCAGTGGGGCAAAAACAGCCACCAACCTAAAAACCTAGTCAGTTTGTCCACAGTGTATTGTTGAGTTTTTGAAACCTAATACTAGGCTCCCAATATATGTCAAAATATGATGCAACCAAAAATCAATCCATTTACTGAAACACAGAAAAAGTTGTGGCCAAATAAATACTAAACACCACCCCATAGTGGATGAATACATCTCCAACATAACATAAGGGTTACGGAACAGTTTTAGAAGAACCATTTTAAAATAGTGAGCTAGTTGACCTTATTGAAGCAAGACTCCCACTCCACCGCATCCAGTGTTTGTAGATCATGGACCAGAAGTGCCCTCTGTAGGTAAGTGAGTGCTTGCATGCGGACTTGTCTACGTGCGTCACAGCACAACCAAGCCATACCTAGTAGACAAAAAGCACATCATTGAACATCTCTGAACATCTAGTACATCTAATATTACAATTTAGAGGGTTAGCTCACCCAAAAATTCCAATTCTGTCATCATTTACTCATCCTTGTGTAACGGAGGCCAGCTAGTGAAGTGCTGAGCAGGTAAAGACCTCACTCCTCTGACCTCTAAAGGTGCTCTAGCGACAGATATTAGAGGCCATGGACTTTAGCCTCCTTGTTAGAGCAACCGACTCCCATGCGGAAGGTCGCCGGTTTGATCCCAGCTCGGAGTTTTGGTCACATTTTATATTAAAGGTCCTATTAAAAAATCATTAACTATGACTCAAACTCCTAATGCTCTACTTTTTAATAGTTTTATTGAAGACTGTAGTTAGATTTAGGCATTGGGTAGAATGAGGGATGTAGAATAAGATCATTAAGAATATTTACATTATAAGTATAAATAAACAGCCAATATCTTAATAGCCAATATTTCAATAGTAATAAGCCAATAGTTGATTGTGAGAATTGATACTTAAACTAAACTGAATGTTCCATACTACTTGTTTTTCCTACTATGGATGTCAATGATTACCAGTTTCAGTATGTAACATTCTTCAAAACATCTCATTTTTGTGTTCATAAAAGAAAAACAGTCAACAAGTCAAAGGTGAGTGAATGATATCAGAGCTTTCTTTTTTGGTGAACTATCCCTTTAAACCAGATATTAGTTAATGATGAATTGATATGGTCATGAATAAGTAATTGATGTGCAATTTTCCTGTGAAATAATGTTTTTGAAGGTGAAGGTAAATACTTCTAGTGTGATTAACTATGGTATATTGAAATGAAAATGAGTCTATCTTCAATCATCGAGTGGCCGTCTAGCTAATGAAACAATGTGATTGATTGATTATGAGACAAATGTATTTTTTAATGTTTCGGACTGTCAGATTTACATTGTATTGATGTAAACATAAATAAGTAAATGATGATAATCCATATGCAATTTTCCTGTGAAATAATGTTTTTGAAGGTGAAATATTAGGTAAACTTTGAAGGTAAATATTTCTTGTGTGGTTAATTATTGGATAATGAAATGAAAATGAGATGTTTTTAATCATCGAGTAACCGTCTAACCAATGACGCAAAGTGATTAATTGTGGGATAAAAGGGTGGAGTGAGAGGATTGTGTTACACACAGGCATTGTGCCGAAACGTTTGTCTTTTTTGTATCACCCGAAGAATGCAAAATAAAAACTGTACGAATCTATTATTTGGTGAGTGTGAATCATGACCTTTTTGATAAATGATGAAATATGCCTGTATTTTAAGCAACACTGAGGCTTGTTTTTATATTTTTTGGCTACAGTCTCTGACCTTGCAGGAGCGGACACCAGCAGCTGGTCCACAGCGTTTGAGAGTCTGCCTCGATCTTCTTTCCTGCATCCTCTAGATGGCGCTGTTCCTCCGCCCAGGAGCTGTAGATGCCGGCTGCTCGCGTGTGCAGTGTGTGCATCAGGTCTAACAACTATATGGGCAAACAGGCTCTTTTAATAGTCGCTAAACACTCAGGGTATAGCTGCTGTATTAAATGCATATTTGTTTTACAGACAGATGCACTTTGATGTTATTAATGGGGACAATAGAAATTATTGTTATATAACCACTACTGAGAAATGACGGGTAAATGGGTGGAATAAAACAAGAGAAAACTCATGCTATACATTTGATATGACGTTCAGACAACATTATAATGTTTTTGATGTGCAACGTTTAGATTATAAAGATGGGGAAGCATGCAAGCTTATTTTAGGATCTTTGTTTTTTACAATATGACTGATAATTAAAAAGTATTTAATTGTTAAATTAAATTGTACAGATTACAAAGGTAATATTGCAACGCAAATCATGCTGCTTGGACTTTAACACAGTCAGGATTTCTGCAGGGTTCACAAAGTCAAATTTAAGACTTTTTAAGACCATTATAAATTAAATTTCAGACTTATACAGAGCTAAACACTAAGGATTTTTTCCGGTTGGTCATGTGGAAAAGAGGTGTACTTGCCTCATCCAAAAAAAAACTAATTAGGTATTTAAATATTAAATAACATATTTAAATAATGTGTCAACACAAGCAAACCCTAGTTGCATACATGCACAACTTTTCTATAAAAAAAAAAACAAACAAACATAAGAAACATATTAGTATATAGCGTTTGGTTAAAGGTTTTTTGAGATGGACTGTTGGTGATTGGAGACATTGACAGATGAAAATTAAGACTTTAAGGCATAAAATTTAGTTTTTGAAATTTAAGACTTTAAGACCCCGCGGAAACCCTGACAGTATAATAAATACTACAATAAAGTGTTATGGTGAATACTGTTTTAAGATTTAAAAACCTTTTTTATTTTAATACTTCATTTGCATTAAAGTCATAATGAGATTTTTTAAGCAAACGAAAATATAATATCTAATTAAATATTGCAGGAATATAATGTATAAAACAATAAAATGAACAAAAACTTGTTTTAATAATACTTCTAATAATTGTGCTGGCAATACTTAATTTACTACTTATATATTTGATTTATTTTAGGTCTTCGGTTTTATTTAAAATTTCTACATTTTACTTGAACACTGCAGTTAAAAGCTTAAAAACAAACCAACAAAATACTAAATCATGCTGTCAAAATTTAATTTAAACCGTTGATTTCTTTTGGGCCTACCTTTTTACACCCTAAATCTTCTTTTCAATTTCAAAATTTGACTTGAACACTTGATTCTGCTGTTAGAGATCGTAATTATCAATTTCTTAATAATGACTTTTTTTCCATTTAAATCATAAATGAGTTCACAAACTAAACTAGCCTTAGACATTTACATTTACATTTAGTCATTTAGCAGACGCTTTTATCCAAAGCGACTTACAAATGAGGACAAGGAAGCAATTTACACAACTATAAGAGCAGCAGTGAACAAGTGCTATAGACAAGTTTCAGATGTGTAAAGTCTAAGAAGCAAAGCATTAGTAATGTTTTTTTTTAGACTAGTTTGAGTCTTTAAAAAAAAAAACCTAAAAAGAAAAATACTTTAAAAAGTTAATTAAAAAAAAAAAAAAAAAAAACTTCTGTATTACTTGATTTTTCCTCCCATTTAAATCATTAATTAACAAACTAAATTAGCCTAAAAAAAATTTATATTTATTATCCTACTAAAATATAAACCATGAAATGATCACTCGCTCCAGAAATGAAATGATCACTCACAAATGAATGCATGAAATGCATAATATAATATAATATAATATAATATAATATAATATAATATAATATAATATAATATAATATAATATAATATAATATAATATAATATAATATAATATAATTTAATATAATTTAATGTAATTTAATGTAATATAATGTAATATAATAGAATATAATATAACTTAATATAATATAATATAATTTAATTTAATATAATATAATATAATTTAATATAATATAATATAATATAATATAACTTAATATAATATAATATAACTTAATATAACATAATATAATATAATATAATATAATATAATATAATATAATATAATATAATATAATATAATATAATATAACATAATATAACATAATTTAATATAATATAATATAATATAATATAATATAATATAATATAATATAATATAATATAATATAATATAACATAATATAACATAATTTAATATAATATAATATAATATAATATAATATAATATAATATAATATAATATAATATATAATATAACATAATATAACATAATTTAATATAATATAATATAATATAATATAATATAATATAATATAATATAATATAATATAATATAATATAATATAATTTAATATAATTTAATGTAATTTAATGTAATATAATGTAATATAATAGAATATAATATAACTTAATATAATATAATATAATTTAATTTAATATAATATAATATAATTTAATATAATATAATATAATATAATATAACTTAATATATAATATAACTTAATATAACATAATATAATATAATATAATATAATATAATATAATATAATATAATATAATATAATATAATATAATATAATATAATATAATATAATATAACATAATATAACATAATTTAATATAATATAATATAATATAATATAATATAATATAATATAATATAATATAATATAATATAATATAATATAATATAATATAACATAATATAACATAATTTAATATAATATAATATAATATAATATAATATAATATAATAATATAATATAACATAATATAACATAATTTAATATAATATAATATAATATAATATAATATAATATAATATAATATAATATAATATAATATAATATACCATAATATAACATAATTTAATATAATATAATATAATATAATATACCATAATATAACATAATATAATATAATATAATATAATATAATATAATATAATATACCATAATATAACATAATATAACATAATATAATATAATATAATATAATATAATATAATATAATATAATATAATATAATATAATATAATATAATATAATATAATATAATATAATATAATATAACTGAATATAACTTAATATAACATAATATAATTTAATATAACTTAATATAACATAATATAATATAATATAACATAATATAATTTAATATAACTTAATATAACATAATATAATATAATATAACATAATATAACGTAATTTAATATAATATAATATAATATAATATACCATAATATAACATAATATAATATAATATAATATAATATAATATAATATAATATAATATAATATAATATAATATAATATAATATAATATAATATAATATAATATAATTTAATATAATATAATATAATTTATTATAATATAATATAATATAACTTAATATAACATAATATAACATAATATAATATAATTTAATATAATATAATATAATTTAATATAATATAATTTAATATAACTTAATATAACTTAATATAATATAATATAATATAATATAATATAATATAATATAATATAATATAATATAATATAACATAATATAATATAATATAATATAATATAATATAATATAATATAATATAATATAATATAATATAATATAATATTTTTTTAAATTCTTATAAACATGCGGTCATAACTTAATTTAAATAGTTGATTTTTTTAACCTACTTTTTCCACCCTAAATCTTTTCAATTTAAACATTTTACTTGAACACTTCATTCTGCTGTTACAGATCGTAATTATGAATTTCTTAATCAATACATTTAGCCATTTAAATCAGAAATGAGCTTAAAAAAAGCACAAAAAAACTTTAAAAAGTTTAAAAAAAACGTTTTATTTATGTAATATTTGATTTTTTACATTGAAATAATAAATTTGTAAAAAAAAAATGAATAATTTTTTTTTAAATGAAATCAGTTCAAACTAAATAACCCTCAGACAAAAAAACCCTAAAAAACAAACATACTTAAAGTAATAAATGAGCTCACAAACTAAACTAGCCTCACATAAAACATGAATATTCATCTTTCTACTCCAGTTTGAACCCTGAAATAAACACATGCTTCTCCGCCCGTTGAGCACATCAGCAAACATGATGATGGACAGATTGAGGAATTAGGGAAAGGGCTGTTGTACTTACGTCCAGACTAACCTGAAAAGACACCGTGTGGTAACTGGCCGGCACGCCCTCCTCCTCCTCATCGTCGCTATGGGAACGGGCGGGCCGCTGACTGGACGCTTTGGTTCTCCGTGAAGCGCCTTCCTTCTCGCGTGGCTTCTTTCGGAGCCGGCTGGATTTGGAGTCGTATTTGTGGCTCTTCTTCTTCTCGTGGGTGCGGTAGCCTGCGGAGGGCGTGGAAACAAAATCAACACTGACTAACAAGGCGAATCAAATTAAGCTTTCAAGCGCACACCTCCTCATTCTCACATCCGTCAACTACAGCGATTCCATAATGACTGCAAACAAAGCTATAAGAATGAATCACAGGTGCTGATATTCTAGTAGGGTTTCTCCATCTTCACACCCTTTCATTTGCTGCGCAGAAAAAACACTGTCAGACATTTTGTAATTGAATCGAAAATATTGAGTTCTCATATCACACATCTTGTTCTTAATGCACCGCATGTTGATTTTAATGCACCACATCTGTGTTTTAAAGCACCACCTAAGCTTAGACATACATACAGTTGAAGTCAAAGACTATTAGACGTCTTGTAAAATTTGAATACTTTAAAAAACATTTAAGTGTTGCTTACTGCGGAGAGGATGTTTTTTTTTAAACACATTTTTAAACCTAATTGTTTTAGTAACAAATTTCTAATAACCAATTTCTTTTGATTTGCCATTGTGACAATGCATAATATTTTGTACGTATTTTGCAAGATACTGGTATTCAGTTTAGGGTGCTTTCACATCTGTGGTTCGGTTCATTTGGTCCGGACCAAGGGCAACAAATGATCCACTGTAGCATTTTCTGCCGTCTTTGGGTGTTTTTCACACCACACTGACTGCTTTGGTCCAAACCAGTTGAAAAGAATCAAAGTCATGTAGTCATGTGACAAAATCCACATCACTAATTGGCCAGATGTTATTATACAAAAACTGCTTTTTGATTGGTCAGAATTAATGTGTGGAAAAATGCCAATGGAACTCCCGCAAGTAAACAAACCGGCAGACACGAAATGACGCTTTTTACTATGGAGGGATGACTGCGCTGGATGATTGTATCTCTGGTCATAGTATACTATATAGTTTGTATACATCACATTAGACAAACTTTACATTTCGAGAATGAAGCGCGGCTGCGGCTGGAAAACAATGTTTTAATGTATTGCAAATGGTGAAGGAGCATCGCAAGTCACTTCAGGAGGAGGCGTGGATTAATTTAGCTAAACTGCGACATGGTCATCTTCCGGAAATATTATCAACGATCCATCAGCTAATGTTTAAAACTGATGGTAAAGTGCTGTCAACAAATATTTTTCCTCCACACCCCATAAGATGGGACAGTGCATCGGACTACAGCAGCTGGATTAGTCCAAAAAGGCGCAGTACTTTTTGCGGTTGGGTCTGTTTTAGTTCGGATCATGTTCTCACCACAAACGAACCGCTCCAGCGTTCATACACATTCCACTAAAATTCCATAACTTTTCTATGATTTTTCCAAGACTACAATGTCTACATATGCGTGGTAAAAACAAAACATGTTAAAATTTATTACAGCATATTGTAAAACACACAACAATCTATTTAGTTTCAATTTATATTTATTAATTAATTTATTCATTCATTTTCTTTGCGGCTTAGTCCCTTTATTAATCTGTGGTTGCCACAGCAGAATGAACCACCAACTTATGCAGCACATGATGCCCTTCCAGCTGCAACCCATCACTGGAAACAACCATACACACTTATTCACAACGGAAAATTTTAGCTAACCCAATTCACCTAGCACATGTCTTTGGACTTGTGGGGGAAACCAGAGCACACAGAGGTAACACGTGGAGAACATGCAAACTCCACACAGAAACGCGACCTTGCTATGAGGCGATTGTGCTACCCAAATTTATTTAGATAATGCTTACACCGCACTAATAACGTGAGAGTATGTGATTAGCCAATGACAGAAAAGAAGTAAAGACAACTAACCTATATTCAAGTATACAGATATCTGTTTTCCAAGACTTTTCCAAAACTTTGTGGGTTTTTCTAATTTTCCAAAACTTTTTCAGGGCTGGAAAATGCCATGTCAAAATTCCATGACTTTTCCAGGTTTTCCATGACCAGAGTTTGTTTGAAAGGGTACTGAGACCACCATTTCAAGGAGGTCTAGGTAAGCTTTTTAGTGCGATTGCTACATTCACACCTGCCCAAATGAACCACACCAAGAGGGAAAACGAATTCTAGTGCGATTCAACCAAACTAAATAAGGCAGGTGTGAAAACACCCTTAAAGTGAGATTTATGGCTCGTTTCTACTGACTGGTACGGTACGGTATGGTTCGGTTTGGTACGGGTCACCTTTATCAAGCTTGCGTTTCCACTAACAAGGATACCCTTTTGGTGGGCGTGGTGTACGACAGAAAGTTTCAGTCGACGTCATTCTCGCTGGAGGAAATGTCTACAATTAAGCTGTACGGGTCACTTACATATCATATGAAAAGCACTTCTCATAAAACAGATGCTTTACACACATAAATACTTGTGTAGAAATGTTTATTACTAACTTTTCTATGAACATGAGTTGATTATAACTGCAGATCAATGACAGTGCGAAACAGCCTACTGTAACATTTGTAATTATATTAAATGACTAAATAAATGAACATATATAAACACAAACAGCCCCTTACAGTATTCGATATGTTACCAAATACAGAAGAACTACACACAACAGACATTTCGTCCGTATTTAGGTTCAAAAATAGCACAATATATAGCCTACAGTCTGTGAAAACCTCTCATCTGTGTCTATAATCTTCAGCAGCACATGTAGCCTCTGTTAGAGAACAATTCCATCATTCTGAGTTCATATTAGTCCAAAAGGTGAAGATAACAATAATAATTAAATAAGGCAGTGTGTTCACGTCTACTCAAAAATAATGTGCTCCTTTTTTTCCGGCTCCTCTCTTGTTTTTTCCGCGCTTCACTCTCGCGTTTGTCAGTGTCTGACAGGATCGGGTTTCAAAAGCACGTCAATAATCAAGCGCAGGTTATTATCATCAGCTCAAGAGGTTTGTTATTTCAGATATAATGTTAGATGCGCGCTCGAGCTAGCAAGAAAGCGAAACTGCTCGCGCCTCAGACTGCCTCGTAAAAAAAACTTTGCGGCACAGGGTAAATCTGCTCTACTCCATGGCTTTGTGGCTGTTTATCAAGACGACAAGGTTTGTTTGAGCCCGGGTCGACCATGGCTCGTTATTATATGTATAAATAATTCCACTGTAATCTCTCGCTGTGCGTGTATTTTAAACATGGCAGGTTTTTTGTTTTTATTCTGGCTTGTTGCGTAAGCGAATGACGTATCTCTGTAAACCAATAGCGTTCAGCTGCGCATCTAGCTCCGCCTTTTGGTACCCTTTCTACTGTTTGGTACCCTTTCGAAAGGGTGCCGAAAAAGTGGTACGGTACGGTTCGGTACGGTACGCTTTTTGACAGTGGAAACAGCTATAAAAGCGTACCAAACCAAACCGAACCGTACCGTACCACTCAGTGGAAACGGGTCATTAGAGTGCCTTCACATTTGGTTCAGTTGCCTGGACTGAACCAAAGTTTGATTGTCCCCCCCTGCCACCTTCTCAACTGGTTTGTGCTCACACAGTCTTTTTTCCTTCTGAACCCTGGTTTACTTGCGTCAGAGACACAGCTTGTGTACAGCTGTTGCTACTGTAGGTGATGGCCATGAAAGCAAAGTGGCAAAATGGAGACGTCCGCATATCATGGTCATTCTGCTTTTACTGAATCTTTTGCTTTTGTTACCAAACCAAAATACAGAGAGTGACTTGCATCTGCAGCAAAAAATAAATAAATAAATAAAATTACAAATGTTAAGAACATCACGCAATGTCTGCAGAAGTCATTTTTGGTGGAGACAAGCAGACAATATCACTGTTTAAACTGAGTCAGTCCCACTTGTCGCCAAGGTAGGTAATACACAGACATACACACGTGAATGAACGTTATGAAAACTGAAGTTTGCTGTACAGTTAGCGGTTGACTTCCGTTATTTGGTACGATTGCATTCGTATCAGAAGCGAACCGTACCAGAGTTCGCACAAACCATACCCCGGACAAGCTCTTTCAGGCAGACTTGTGTACAGCTCACGAGTGCGCACCGAGTTCAGAAGACAGCTTTCACACTAGCTAAACGAACCCGGGTGCGGAACAAAAGTGCTAGTGTGAAACTATGATAACTAGGCAAATCAGGTTAATTAGACAAATCATTAGATTTGTGGAACAGTGGTTTTTCTGAGGACAACTGAAAGAAAAAAAATCTTAATGGGCAAATAATACTGACCTTAAAATTGTTTAAAAACTGATTTTACTCCAGCCAAACAAAAAATAATGACTTTCTTCAGAAGCAAAATAAATTATAGGAAATACTGTGAAAATGTCCTTCATCTGTTAAACTTTAGTTGGGAAATATTTGAAAAAGAATTAATAAAAATTTACAGAAGGGCAAATAATTGTGACTTTAACTATCATGTACATACAGTAAAAGACACCATGAATGAGACGAGTATGGAAGAAATCAATGAATGAATGAATGGATCAATCAATCAATCACCACAGAAGATATAATATATCAAGGATTAGTTTTAGGCCCTTTGCAGTTTAAAATATACATGCTCCCCCTGGGAGACATTAGAAGACACGAGATCAGCTTTCACTGCTATGCAGATGATACTCAATTATATATTTTAACTAAACCTGATGAGCCGTCTGAACTGTCTAAACTAACTGAGTGTATTAAAGATGTCAAAGACTGAATGACCAACAATATTCTTCTCTTAAAATCCTGTACACAGCAGATCTCACAACTCGACCTGCAGTTAGAGGGATACAGTTAGCATTAGCTCTACTGTAAAATATCTTAACTTTTGAAAATCATATTTCCCTTGTCACAAAAACTGCCTTCTTTAAACGGAGAAACATCGCTAAGTTACAAAGCATGCATATCCATCTCAGATGCAGAAAAGCTAGTTCATGCTTTTATGACTTCTAGGCTGGATTACTGTAATGCTCTGTTCGCTGGTTGCCCAGCATCCTCTATTAACAAACTTCAGTTAGTGCAAAATGCAGCAGCCAGAGTTCTTAACAGGTCTAGAAAATATGATCATATAACCCCATCTTTGTTTACCATATGTTGTATGTTGTGCACTCTTAATCAAAAAAGTATCAAAAAATAGTAAAAGAAGAGAGAGTAAAGCCAATATCCACCATATCATTATGTCATTGCTTTTGTCCATTAGACGTTCAAACCTCAAAACTTTCATCTGCCGCAGTCAAAGTGAGTTCATAAGCCCTTGATGACAGCATGTATCTTCCCAAGTAAACATAGGCCTCCAGCTCATGAAAAGGCCATGCTGATTGGCAGAGGAGCTACAAAGTGCTGAATGAGTCTCGACTAAGCCTACTGTAGATCGCAGACCACCCCGGATAGAAAAAAAAAACGGAGAGACAGGGTGACGGATAAATGGAGAGGGCACAACAAGACAGTTGAATTGCCCCCGAGTGAAATGAATCACCAGTGGAGCACAGCTCAAGATACAGCACTAAAGAGCTTACAGGTACTGACACATTCAATTACAAAAGCCACGGAAGTCAAGCAGACACTCTAATCCCACAAGGAGTCAAACTCTGAATAATATACCCCCCGAAAGGTATCATCAAATAAAATGTAACTTGGCATTATAGTCTAATAATTGGTTAGTGTGATGGCATGTAAACTGGAGCGATGGCTGTGTGTCAAGTTATTACATTATTATTTATAATTATTGATGTTATTATCTTCACTATAATTCACTATCACTGTTGACATCGAATAGTACTTTTATCATAACCTACTTTAGTATTATGGATAATTATTATTAATATGATGATATTATTATTACAACTACTAGTATGGCGACTAGGACGACTACTACTACCACCACCATCACCACTACTACTACCAACATCCCTACTACCACTTCCACTAATAATACCACTACTACTACTAATACCACCACTACCACCACTACTAATACTACCACTACCACCACCACTACTGTTACCACTACTACTACTACCACCACTACTAATACTATCACTACCATCACTATTACCACCTCCACTAATAAAACCACCACCACTACTAATACCACAACTACCACCACCACTTCCACCACTATTACTACTACCACCACCACCACACCAACACCACTACCACTAATATTACCACCACTACTACTACCAATACAACCACCACTACTAATTCTATCACTACCAACACTAATACCACCACCACTTCCACCACTACTGTTACCACTACTACTACCACCACCACCTCCACTAATATTACCACTACTACTACAAACAACACTACTAATACTACCACCACTACTAATATTACCACTACTACTATCAGCACTTCTACAACCACCACCACTACTACCACCACCACTAATACTACAACTATCACCACTACTACTACAGGCTGATTTATACTTTCACCTGGCGCCACGTCATAGACCTCCTCTGACTGCGTGCACACCTCGCGAAAGGGACGAGGCTTTTATACCTGACGCTTTCGCCATGGTGATATTCTTTAAAATGACAGGGTGCGGTCAAAAGAAACCCACCGTAAAGTCAGACGAATAAACTGAGAAGTAGGAAGTTATTATCGTTCCAGATATTTAAACAAATTATTTTTAATATATTTATGACTTATTTTAATAATAATAATACATTTAATTTATAATGCGCTTTTCTAATACCCAAAGCCCTACAACAGCAGAGAAATCAAACAAGTATACATAAAAAAGTTCTAAAATATAAACACAGAATAATCAAGAATCTAAAAATGCAGTCTTAAAACGATGAGTTTTTAGCATCTTCTTAAAACTAGCTAGTGTGGAAGCATTTCTTACAGAATATGGGAGAGCATTTCATAACCTAGGTGCAGCAACAGAGAAGGCTCTCTCCCCCATTGATTTTAGTCTACAGGGTGGCTGTTGAAGGGTGAGAGTATCAGCAGGCCGCAGGGAAGGAGAAGGTGAGTACTGAGAGACAATGTTACAGATATAGGAAGGAGCTGTACCATGTAGAGCTTTTTAAGCAAGTGTTAGTGTTTTAAAAATGATACGGGACTGAACTGGGAGCCAATACAAGGTATAAAGCACACCAGTAATGTACTGCCATGGTGGAGTGCGTGTGAGAATGCCTGCTGCTGTGTTTTGAATATACTAAATATATTGAATATGTTAAATATATAATGATTATAAAGATTTTTTATAACAATTCAAGATGTATTAAAGCACAATTTTGATGCATCACTTGCTTTTGTTCATATCTCGGAGAGTTCTACCTATTAAAGTTAAATATCAATGACAACAGAACATGGGTTGCTCTACAAATATATTTTTACCATAGCAAGAATAAAAGCCAAAAAACGTACACTTACTAAAAAATACTGACTTTTTAAATAGATTTAGCCCACTCCACAATTCACACATTACTGTCTGGCTAGTTTGTGTCTCACTCATATGCTAAAAAGGCAATAATGGTCCCACATTCCTGACCATTATAACCAATAAAGAAAATAGGGCATCAGTATATTGTAAATCTAAAGGTTCAAATAATTTAATTATTACTTATAGATTTGTTTTAAATTCAAAATTGTAATATATAAATCAGTGTAAAACCTGTGAACGATGGAAAAAACATATTCTTTAATTGTGTATTAAAGCCACTCAGGTCTCCACTTTTGTCATGGCCTCTTTTGGCTTCAACAAACTTATCCCTCATGTTTTTCCAAAGTATTACAAAAACTGTCCTCCTTTCCCAATTTCTAGCCAAGAATTATTGGTCATCTGGTTCTCCCTATGATCACGCATGGACGAATCATGAAGATGTCTGTTGAGTCGTTCCTGCTTCAGACAAAATCTCTTTAAATTTATTAATTTTTAACTCAAAAGAAATGCAGCATCGCATGAACTGTTCGCTCAAGTCTCAAAAATTTTTGTATGCTCCGCCAGCCGAAATCATGTCGACCGAAGCGAACCTCCGCAAACACAGGGGTGACGTCACATTATGCGCGTGCACTCAAGCGAACTCGTCGAGTATAAACCAGGCTTACCACTACTACTACCACCACCACAACTACTATCTAGTTGTGTAAAAAAGGAGCTAAATTAAATAAGTTGCGTCACACGACATGCACGGTTCAGTGTCAAAACAATAATTCATATTTAATTAATGTCATATTTAGCAATACAACATGAATATAAGATGTTGCATGCATAAGCAGGAGGCTTTTTGATCTTAATTATGGCAATCTTGGGCGACGCGGTGGTGCAGTAGGTAGTGCTGTCGCCTCACAGCAAGAAGGTTGCTGGTTCGAGCCTCGGCTGGGTCAGTTGGCATTTCTGTGTGGAGTTTGTATGTTCTCCCTGCATTCGCGTGGGTTTCCCCCGGGTGCTCCGGTTTCCCCCACAGTCCAAAGACATGCGGTACAGGTGAATTGGGTAGGCTAAATTGTCCGTAGTGTATGAGTGTGAATGAGTGTGTGGATGTTTCCCAGAGATGGGTTGTGGCTGGAAGGGCATCTGCTGCATAATATGTGCTGGAAAAGTTGGTGGTTCATGCCGCGGTGGCGACCCCGGATTAATAAAGGGACTAAGCTGAAAAGAAGATGAATGAATGATGGCAATCTAATCAATCATTATTAATGCCATGCTTCACCAGTTGTTCCATTAAATCAATAAGCTCATATACTTTAGGTCAGTTCCTAATCAAATGAATAGGCATCAACAAAATGACTGTCAACTGAAGTATTTCGATACTGTTTAAATAACAAGTGCCTTGACACACGGTGACCATAGTTCATCCAGGTAAAATATATATTACACACATACTTATGCATAGAATTAGGCCTGTCACACTACATTTTTTGTTGTTGTGTGATACTAGGATAAGAGACATTATTGTCATTTCGGAACATTTTATGCCAGTGTTTAAACAGGGTTTCTGTAGGCTTCATTAACTGAAATCTAAGACCATTTTAAAGAGCATTATGAATGAAATTTCAGATTTAAACAAAGGGCTCAACATATACAGGGCTACACACAAAGGATTTTTTTTCGAAGGTCTTGGTTGGTCCAGAACAGGGGTGGGCAAACTCGGTCCTGGAGGGCCAGTGTCCTGCACAGTTTAGCTTCAACTCTAATCAAACACACCTGCTTATAGATTTCTAGTGATCTTGAAGACACTGATTGGCATGTTCAGGTGTTTTTGATTAGAGTTAGAGCTACACTATGCAGGACACTGGCCCTCCAGGACCGAGTTTGCCCACTCCTGGTCCAGAAGAAAATACTTGGATCATCAGAAAAAAAATCAAATTAGTTTTTTCTTCGCCACATATTTTATATAACGAGTTAAAACAAGCAAAATAATTTGATAATGGGGTAAGCAAAGTAATCTTGTTTTTCCTTTTGACATAAGTTTATTTTGCTTACCCCATAGGGCAGATTATTTTGTGTTTAAATGAAAAAACTTAATTCTGACATTATTTCTTAAAACAAAACAATATATTTAGCTTGTCTAGAAAATGCTTCTTGATTTGAGAATATTTAGATGTTTGGACAAGAAACAAGAGAAAACAACTCTAAGAAAAGCATTTTTGCAGTGTATTGATTATTGTGACAGGCCAAATTAGAATATGTCGCTGTCTTGAACCAGTCTGTCACAGCGTCATTAAGTACAGTTGAATTATTAGCCCCTCATTGAATTTTATTTACTTTTTTTAAATATTCTCCAAATTATGTTGAACAGAGGAAAGAAATTTTCACAGTATGTCTGATAATATTTTTTCTTCTGAAGAAAGTCTTGTTTGTTTTATTTTGGCTAGAATAAAAGCAGCTTTTAATTGTTTGAAAAACAATTTAAGGGACAAAATTATTAGCCCCTATAAGCGCATTTTTTTTTCAATAGTCTACAGAACAAAACATTCAAAACAAAACAAAAAGTTATACAATAACTTGCCTAATTACCCTAACCTGCCTAGTTAACCTAATTAACCAAGTTAAGCCTTTAAATGTCACTTTAAGCTGTATAGAAGTGTCTTGAAAAATATCAAGTAAAATTTACTGTCATCAGAGCAAAGATAAAATAAATCAGTTATTATAAATGAGTTATTAAAACTATTTTGTTTAGAAATGTGTTGAAAAAATCTGCTCTATGTTAAACAGAAATTGGGGAAAAAAATAAACAGAGGGGCTAATAATTCTGACTTCAACTGTAAGTCTATGAAGTCATAAAATCAAACAACTAGTCCAAAACTAAAAGCAAGTGACTGTCCCTATGAATAGGTCAGACAATAATTTACTCAGTAGAAAACAGCACACTTGCTCAAATGACACTGCTAAACTACTACTTATGTTTTAACAAACAAAAAGTTACATTTGTTTTACTTAAACAAACACTACATTTTTTTGGAAGTCTCCTAGAGTTAAACAGAATTGAACCGTTTTTTAATCCTGGCGGGGTCACTTTTAGCTTAGCATAGCATAATGAATTGAATTGGATTTGACCATTAGCATTTAGTTTAAAAAAATTCCAATATTGCTAGCAATTGAACTCTCATTCTGGCGTAACAGTCAGGAAACTCTGCTGCACCAGGCGGAGTGATATTATGCAGCATGTGAGAATCGGCTGTTTTCAGAGGACACTTGGAATATACTTTAGTTTCTAGCAATATTGGCTTAGAAAATAGTAATTATTCACTTTCCATTAGTTTTATTACACAATGTAACTACAGACGACTCAAGCTTTATGGAAAGCTTTTGGAATTTCTTCGAAGGATAAGGTCTATGGTCAAATCTAACGCACTTCATTATGCTAAGCTAAGCTAAAAGTGACCCATCCAGAACAAGAAATCGGCTGAATGAATTGAAATGAATGGTTCAAGTCAACTTAATCAAAATAAGCCTGTTAAAAAAATGTGGAGTGTTCCTTTAAATATCCTTAATTTTGGCAGATTTCAAAAACTATTTTTGGTGGCATTCATATGAAAGACACGTACCTCCATTAAGGCTGGCCTCCACGAACACACGAATGGCTTTAACACAAAGCTCAAAGTTTTCTGGAGTGACGTGAGCAGCATCGCGTACGATGAAGGAAAGCGAATCCACACACTTGATGAGAGACTTAGTATCATGCAGACCCATGTCCTGCCCGAGAGTTAAACTGTACTGGTTAACGAGAGGATGGGTCATGGGCTTTGAAGGTGTGGTCACCGCTGCCTTCGATCCGTCCAGGTCATCTTTACCCACCTGCACAACACAGAAGACATTATATTGGGAAATGTGTCTAATATATTACCCTTAAAGGGGACCTATTATACCCCTTTTACAAGATTTTAAATAAATCTCTGATGTCCCAAGAGTTTGTATGGGAAGTTTCAGCTCAAAATACGCCTGTATTTTTTTGTTTTAACTCTTTGACACTGCCCCCTTTAGGCTTTAATCGTATTTGTGCTGCTCCCAAGCTATAAATGTTTATGCATAAAGCTATAAATGCCTATGCGTCAGCATAGTGAGAGATTCAAAACAGCACTAACGTTATCTCTGTGGAAAAACTGAAAATGTTGTTCAGAAGTGTCTCAGCAGCAGGTAGTCTATGAAAACGTTCATTCAGTGTTCGGTGTTCAGTTGTTCATCCTAAAACTCGAAACCCTAAAATTTATACAGCCTCTTCAGACATTATTTTCGGTAGGTATGGCGTGAAAACTCTAATGGCAGACGGCTGCTTCTCACTCAGGGCTATCTACGTTAATGAGAAAGAGACTGTCACTGATGGGCAGAGCTTTCCCCCTCCGGTGACATGTACAAAGGGAGAATGTCAAAGTGTTTCTACCATTAGACGCCTGCTATATTCACACACTATTGCCACACAACTGTGCTGAAAGCACTTATAATAAGTACTCTTTAACAATTGGGATTTGTCTCAAAAACATTGACTCCAATTATTGACCCAGAGTGTGACAGGTGTCACTTGACTTTAGAGACAGTAAGCCGGAATGTTTAGGACCTGTCCAGCTTTTTCCTCATTTTGGGGTTAAGTAGTCCTCTCTCTTTTGACCATTACATCTGTAGATGTGACACCATCACCTATTATTGGCCTTATTGGTGTGACATCTGATTATGACTTATCCACTTATTTTCTTATCCCACTCATCTAAACTTTGAGGCCTTGCTTGCTAGATCATGAGTTTACTAAACTGGAAGAGACCTCAGCCACACAGTAGATGAAGGATGAACTGCTTTTTTATTATTATTTCCTTATATTAATTTAATAAAATTTCATTGACATAACAGAGCCTTTACCAAAATTTGGAAGCCCTTTCTTTCTTAAGTTAAAACTCTCCAACTGGATCTAGAGTGATCACCTCTGCCAACCTCTCCACATAATGCATAATAATAGCTTTTAACAATTTTTACCTTGAATTTTAATATTAGGATTGTTGTACACATATTTGTACGCACATGTTGTACGTACATTGTTGAGGCATTTGTCCCTCGTTTATTTACCTACTTATAAATTAACAGAGCAAGGAATTTTTCACAGTATTTCCTACAATATTTTTTTCTTCTGAAGAAAGTCTTATTGGTCTTACTCAAAAAACATTTTGAGGGCAAAATCATTAGCCCCTTTAAGCAATTTTTTAATGTCTACAGAACAAACCTTTGTTATACAATAACTTGCCTAATTACCCCAACCTGCCTAGTTAACCTAATTAACCTAGTTAAGCCTTTAAATTAAGATGAATACTTGTATAAAAGGAATCAGTTATTAGAAATTAGCAGGGCTTAACAATAAGGACTGCCCGATGGCCTGGGGCCAGCGTGAGAGACGTTCGGGACAGTAGACAAGATCGTTACTGGCCTGATAGGGCCATCGCTGCCTTGTCACCAAAGTTTTTTTTTGTCTGTAGCAAAGAGATGGTAACATGACAGCAACATCAAATTATGAGGCTAAAAGAAAACACCTATTTCTAACATCTTGGTTGCAAACATTGTGTACAACATGACAAAAAATGATGTGATGTTTTGCAGTTTGCAGTCAGTTTGGCAAGTCAGCCATCTTTTGTTTTGCAATAAAATACCTGCACACTTTCCATATTGTCATTTTTTGTTCACATAACACTTTTGCTCATTTTACATTTATTAACATTTTTTAAATACTTAAATTTTAGACTCACAGACGTTACTTTGACACATTATTTAAAACCTGGCTAAGAAATAGCTTTTAACTTTATTTTTTGGTGGGGTTAGTGAAAATTTTGGCAGGGCAAGTAAAAATCTGAACCACTGGCGCAATCAGGCCAGTAGAAAAAATCCTTAGCGTTGAAGCCTGATAAGTTATTAAAAATATTATGTATAGAATTGTGTTGAAAAAGTCTTCTTTCAAACAGAAATTGCGCAAAAAATATTCAGGGGCTAATAATTCTGACTTTAACTACATATAAAACCGTTTTTTGTTTGTTTATAGTGTTTTTGATGTACCTGAATGTGTACCTATACAGTTTTTTCTTTTCATCTCTGTTGTTGATGGTTGTTTTTGTTACTGCTTATGTTTGTAAAATGTAAATAATTAAAAATAAATAATAAAAAAAAGCTTTCTGGTGCATTGTGTGGACACTCACCACTAGCCAGCCTACATCCACATCAGTGGCAGAACGGGGTATTCTGGATTTGCCATGCTCGTTGTAAATCTCAGAGTCAGACGTGTATCCCCGGTCAAGACTAACTTCACTCTGATGATATGAGCTGAGTTCACTATCTGACTGCGCGCCTGGAACAAAAGGATTACACAAGATAAGCCAATCTGGAAAACAAACTTCACGCCACATTCCACTGCATCTTGCGGTACAAAAACATATAAAATGGTTGGAAATACGTGGGAATTCCTTGAATCACCTGTATCATTGTCTGGGTTAGTGTTGGCGAACTGCAGAGCAGCCGGAGGTTTGACCCCAGCGCCAATGCACTCCAGAAGGGAAAAGAGCGTGTACCAATCGTCAGTGCTGTGGATGTTGGCAGCGTTAGTTTTAAGCAGTTCATGCAAGCCGTAGGCCACCTCCCGACTGACTCTAGACAGGACGTGAGGCTTCATCATCAGCAGCAGGCGAAGGGAGAGTAGAACCTGTGGAGAGTAAAAGGAAGATTCTTAGAATGCCTTTAAATTAAGTCTGACTGCCTGGTTCACACTCAAGTTTGCCCACCTCCCCCTGAACTGTTCACACAATGTTTTGGGTTCTGAACCCCAGTACGTTTGCAGCACCATAGTGACAGTTGTTGATAAGTAATGACAGATTGAATAAGACAGCTGCTTGGGTGACTCAGGTTTGAACTTTGGACTTGAAATGTAGTTTCTATTTGTCATGAATATAATCTAAAAGTTCAAATGACCAAGAAAACAAGAAAAAAAAGTTAATAAATAAATAAATAAATAAATAAATAAATATATATAAAACATATATATATATATATATATATATATATATATATATATATATATATATATATATATATATATATATATATATATATATATATATATATACATATATATATATATATATATACATATATATATATATATATATATATATACATATATATATATATATATACATATATATATATATATATATATATATATATATATATATATATACATATATATATATGTATATATATATATATATATATATATATATATATATATATATATATATACACATATATATACATATATATATACATATATATATACATATATATATACATATATATATACATATATACATATATATATATACATATATATATATATACATATATATATATATATACATATATATATATATATATACATATATATATATATATATATATACATATATATATACATATATATATATATATATATACACATATATATATATATATATATATATATATATATATATATATATATATATACACACATACACATATATATACATACATACACGCACGCACGCGCACACACGCGCACACACGCGCACACACACAGTTGAGGTTAGAATTATTAGCCCCCCTGAACTATTAGTTCCCTGTTTATTTTTACCCTAATTACTGTTTAGCGGAGAAAAAATTTTTTTTTTCAGCACATTTCTAAACATAATAGTTTTATTAACTAATTTCTAATAACGGATTTATTTTATCTTTGCCATGACAGTAAATAATATTTGACTAGATATTTTTCAAGACACTTCTATACAGCTTAAAGTGAAATTTAAAGGCTTAACTAGGTTAATTAGGTTAACTAGGCAGGTTAGGTTAGGGTAATTAGGTACGTTAATGTATAATGATGGTTTGTTCTGTAAACTATCTGAAAAAAATAGCTTAAAGGGGCTAATGATTTTGACCTTAAAATTGTTTTTAAAAAATTTAAAACTGCTTTTATTCTATAAGACTTTCTCCAGAAGTAAAAATATTATCAGACATACTGTGAAAATTTCTTTGCTCTGTTAAACATTATTTAGGAAATATTTAAAAAAGAAAAGAAAATTCAAAGGGGGACTAATAATTTTGACTTCAACTATATATATATATATATAGTGGAGGGCAAAAATGTGTTATTTTTTATTGCCATTAATTGCATAGTTGTGCACAAAAATCAATAACGATTTCAAATAAAGTGTATTAAGAAGTGTATTAAGTCTGTTAAGAGTGTGGTAAAGTGTTTAAAAGCAACTACAAAGTTGCACTGTGCAGGGGATTTTAGTCTGTGAAGTACATGTTTGTAATGAATTTCCTTTGAATAATTGGTTACAACATTAAATACAACCCGAGCAGACACTTAAAAGTATTAATTTAACATACTTGTGCTCAATAATGAATTTTATCTCAGTAATAGTGGTTGCGATCCCAAATGAATCGCTCTTTTTAATTGGATCTTCTAAGTGAACCAGTTGAACTAATTCACCAAATTGAACTAAATAATTTTAAATGATTCGAGTCTCCAGCAACAGTAAACAATTACAAACAACTTACTTTTTACATACCTGATACCCCCCTCTGACTCGAAATAAAACAATATATACTGAGATATTCAGTTATTATAACAGTACACAGAGATCAGATTTGAGAAGCGATGAACCGATAATACTGTGCATGCGTGATTCAGTGAACCGAACACAAACAATACATGACAGCCTGCTGTGACTGAACTAAACTTGCACAACTGCAGCACGAATAAACCAAGGACGTAAATGAGAGGATCTGGCGAAACGCAAGTTTATTTCATAACAGAAAGTCTTAACGGAATATAAATAAGTGGATCATGCTTCAGTTGGGTTTTAAAACGTAATTGTAAAAAACTTTTTAGATCGTGGTGATGTTTTAACTGACTGAATTATGATTGCTGACTACATATTTTTGATATGTTGAATCCAAACATGTGAAGATTGTCACAAAAGATCTGGTTCCTGTTAAAGATCCGAACTTCCCATCACTACTGTGTATCAGTAGCAGCCTTGCACACATATTTTACTTAACGCTGCTGTCTTGTGGGCTGTTGTATTTGAATTCGAGGATGGGTAGATGGTAGTGGTGGATGGTAGTGTTCTTGTGTCTTTATCTTTGGTTGAGTTTTTATTATACAATATTAATTCTGAAGATTTTGAATCTTGCACCTAACAAATGTTCTAATTTACACAAAAACAGCAAACAAAAAACTAAAACTAATACTAAAACTAAACAATTTCAAAATATAAAAACTAGTTAAATCTACCTCTAAAAACTAATTAAAACGAACTGAATTTGAAAACAAAGTCAAAATGAAATAAGTACTAAAACTAATGAAAAATCCAAAACTATTATAACCTTGCTTAGTTTCGTCACTTTACACTTTGCTCTTGTTTTGACTCATAGCTGAACAGCCACTCAATCTCTTTAACCAATGGTCAATGCTGATTCCACATGCACAATTATGGCAGTCACCTCTTGTTGGGCTCACTTTATAAGGACTTTACCCGATTCAGAAGAATAAGCAAGTGAAAGAAACTGCTTTTGTTGTCTGTTCAGCTACAAAAACTGAGGTGATGATACTAAGCAAATAACATAAGTAGAAAAAGAAAACAAATATTTTTTTTCTGATATAATAATTTGGATTAGCATATTATTACCCAATTTTACACAAGCGAATCCCTCTGATCGAGAAGTACTGTGCAAATCGTATGCAAATGCTGCTTTGTTTACTGTTTGTATGTGTGCAGCACAAGTTTCAGTCTCCCTTTTGTTGAATAGAATACTGCCACCTGTGGCTATGGAAAGACACATCCCACATTGCTCTCTTTTCAGTCAACTGTCATCCGATTGGTTACTTCCCAAACTAGCTTGACAGGTCACCACTGATGACTCAACAATGCCCAACAGATGACCATTGGATTTTGTTTCTCTGTTTTTAAAGTCTAAGGATGCTTTCACACCTGTAGATCGATTGTTTTGCTCATTGTTTATTTTCGTTATTGGTGCAGTTTGCTTTCACACGGCAAACTTTCTAATCGGACCAAAATAGTTAAAACAAGTCACGTGTGAGTAAGCTTTGCTCACATTGGTCAGTTTCAGGGTTTAGTTCTGCTCAGCTGTCATGTCGGTATTTTAACTTATGATAAGCAATAAGACATTATAAGTGAAAAGGCGCACTTTAATTTTCACACCTACAGACATTGTCACCTAATATAAATCACAGAGGTAAGACTTTCTCATACATAGCCTCATTTCAGTTGTCGAGTTGAGTAAAAATCTATCTATTGTTAATCAATGTATAAAAAACCTTGGCTAGAATTATGCATTATAGCAGGGGTGGGCAAACTCGTTCCTGGAGGGCCGGTGTCCTGCTCAGTTTAGCTCCAACACTAATCAAACACACCTGAACAAGCTAATCAGTATCTGCAAGATCACTAGAAATCTATAAGCAGGTGTGTTTGATTAGAGTTGGAGCTAAACTGTGCAGGACACTTGCCCTCCAGGACCGAGTTTGCCCACCCCTGCACTATAGGGTTAAATTATACAGGGAGATAACAGATGAACCAAGATTGCAGTCAGACCATGAAGCAGATCAATGTGGATGTTTCATTCGTGTCAGTGCAGAATTTCGGACAGATTAATTTGGTGCAGATCCGAGTGCGATCGCTGGATTCCCATGTTCCACTAACCGTTAACTGGGCAAACGAGACAGTTGTCTAGGTGTGAAAGCACTCTAAAACAGTGGTGTTTAACCCTGTTTCTAGAGATCTACCTTCCTGCAGAGTTTATCTGCAACCTTGATCTTGACACCAGTCCTTAATTACCAACTGCTCCTTCAGATCTTGCTTAATTGGTTTTGTTGTGTTTGATCAGGGATGGAGCTGAACTCTGAATCTCCAGGAACAGGGCTGAGCACCCCTGGTCTGAAATGTTTATTTCCTGTTATGATCAGTGTTGTTACAATAGAGAGTGTGAGTTTGTACTGTATATGTCAAGAATGTGTACCTGTGAGCCGATGTCCTCTCTGCGCAACAAGCGTATGGCAAGCCTGAGCAATCCCACCACTGCTCTCTCCACCAGGAAGCAGCTCTCATTAGCATGGACACACAACTGATACAGATGATCCCGCACCGTTTGCCAAACACACGATACTCTGTCCCTGTAAACACACAGCCATCTCTCTGTCACCACATTTTCATCAACTAGTAATTCTTAACGCAGTAACAAAACCCGTTTGCGTGAGCAATACCTGTTTTCAAGAATAATACGTAGAAGCATCTCCAAACAAAAAGCAGCATCTTCTTCATCATATGTTTCCTCATCGGGGGTCACAGAGATGAGAGCCTGAAAACATTCAGAAATAACTCAATCTAATGTAATCTAACATTAAGATGCAAACAGAAGATGATGGTTTAGTTTCTGTACACTGCAAAACTCAAAAAGCTAAAGTAACTCAAACCATTTGAGGAAACTAATTGCAACAAACCATTTAAATTCAAAAACTAATCCTAATGAGTACTGTGAACTTAACCCATTTGAGTAAATAAAGAAATTTGAGCACAGTAAAAACCCAATAAATGAACAGAACTCAAACTAACTGAGTACTGTACAGCTCAATAAGTTAAGGCAACTCAAACCATTTGAGGAAAAAACTAATCTATACGAGTACTGAGAACTTAAGTTGAAGTAATGAAGTATTTACAATGCATCCGGAAAGTATTCATAGCACTTCACTTTTTCCACATTTATTCCAAAATGGATTAAATTAATTTATTTCCTCAAAATTCTACACACAATACCCCATAGTGACAATGTGAAAAAAGATTTATTGAAAATGTTGCAAATTTTAATAAAAAAAATTTAAAACCTGAAAAATCACATGTACAGAAGTATTCACAGCATTTGCTCAATACTTTGTTGATGCACCTTTTGCAGCAATTACAGCCTCAAGTCTTTTTAAATATGATGCCACAAGATTGGCACAACTGTCTTTGGGAATTTTTGCTCATTCCTCTTTGCAGTACCTCTCAAGCTCTATCAGTATGAATGGGAAGCAATGGTGTACAGCCATTTTCAGATCGCTCCAAAATGTTCAATAGGATTTGGATCTGGGTTCTGGCTGGGCCACTACAGGACATTCACCAAGTTGTTGTGAAGCCACTCCATTGATATTTTGGCGGTGTGCTTTGGGTCTTTGTCCTGCTGGAAGATGAACAGTTGCCCCAGTCTGAGGTCAAGAGCGCTCTGAAGCAGGTTTTCATTCAGGATGTCTCTGTACTTTGCTGCATTCATCTTTCCCTCTATCATGCCTTGTCTTCCAGTTCCTGCTGCTGAAAACCATCCTCACAGCATGATGCTGCCAACAGCATGCTTCACTGTAGGGATGGTGTTAGCCTGGTGATGAGCGGTGCCTGGTTTTCTCCAAACGTAACACCTGGCATTCACTCCAAAGAGTTCAATTTTAGTCTCATCAGACCAGAGAATTTTGTTTCTTATGGTCTGAGATGCCTTTTGGCAAATTCCAGGTGGGAGTGGCTTCGGTCTGGCCACTCTGCCATACAGACCTGATTGGTGGATTGCTGCACAGATGGTTGTCCTTCTGTAAGGTTCTCCTCTCTCCACAGAAGAACGTTGAAGCTCAGACAGAGTAACTATTGGGTTATTGATCACCTCCCTGACTAAGGCCCTTCTACCTGATCACTCAGCTTAGATGGCTGGCCAGCTCTAGGAAGAGTCCTGGCGGTTTCAAACATCTTCCACTTATGAATGATGGAGGCCACTGTGCTCATTGGAACTTTCAGAGCAGCAGACATTTTTCTGTAACCTTCCCCAGCCTTGTGCCTCAAGAAAATACTGTCTCGGAGGTCTACAGACCATTCCTCTGACTTCATGCTTGATTTGTGCTTTGACATGCACTGTCAACCCTGGGACGTTATATAGACAGGTATATGCATTTTCAAATCATGTCCAATCAACTGAACTTACCACAGGTGAACTCCAATTACTCTGCTGAAACATCTCAAGAATGATCAGTGGAAACAGAATGTACCTGAGATCAATTTAGAGCTTCATGGCAAAGGCTGTGAATACTTATGTACATGTGATTTTTCAGGTTTTTTATTTTTAACAAATTTGCAACTATTTAACTACACTCATTTGATTTGATAAGGTTGACTGTTGGGCTTTAACCAAAAAATTGACCTTACCTTCATGAGCTCCTGCAAAGACTCCAGCTGCAGAAACTTGCTTTCTGTATTTAGCTTCTCTGGGTCACATTGCTGAAAGATGAAAATATTGATATTTAATTTATCTACATAATCAAATCAGACCAAAAATGATCTTTAGAAAGAAAACATACTTTTATGCAGAGCAGTGCAGCTTGCTTGGCCTCCTGGTTCTCAGTGGAGGGACCTCTGAGCCCTGACTGTTCACTCAGTGTTAACCAGCTGACAAAACTCAAAACAGCAGACTCACCCCTGACAGAAGTACAGGCAAAATCATTGTTGACAAACACTTTTAAAAAAGAGCTTTTTTCCCAGTAGAATCAATGTGAGGTGTAGGATGATAAAAACACTTAAATCTTAAATAATTATTTAATACTCTTTTAATACTGCATATTCATGAATCAAGATGAAAGGTATTGCTCTCATAAGAGTCAAATGAGCCCCAGCTGGTGTTGGTCTACTTGTATTTCAATAGGGCATCACGCAAATGTCAGAGAGCCTGATATTCGCCTCCAAAGTACATACACCGTGACAAATACAAAGTCAAATAAACGACCATTCACTACATAACAGGTATCAATTAATACAGCATCGTGGCACAAACTGGTTTGATGAAAGGACGACGTGCTAACAAAAGCATGCAATGCCGAAAATACACATTTAGATACAGTTAGTTAAAGTATTTTTGTATTTTGAGCAAACAACTGCCTCTTATTTTTGTAGGTCAAATGAGCAATTTAGTATTCATTTTAAAATATATATTTTAGACATCTTAGATCGTTTAAGGCTTAATAAAGCACATAGATTATTTGTACTAGAAGCCACAAGTACAATAACTACTATATAAGTACTAAATTATTAAACAGTTAAATAACAAAAATGATATAAAGAACAATTACAGCTGTGACACTTCTTAATCTCTAAATTAAGACACTTTTTAATGTCCGGATAAACAGGATATCTGAAGCACCTTGTTGTGTGTTTAAAAAAAAGTCAAAAAATTATCTAATACAGGGGTTTTCAAACTTTTAGGACACACGCCATCTTTTAAATACTAAGGACCCCTGTGAAGTTCACCTTAGGACCCCAATCCTAAAAGCTAAACTGCATCTATATAGCTTATTGTATAAAAACCCAAACTGTGCTGTAAAAAATGTAAATTATTCACCTAAATCAAGTCACCTTCATTTCTATTTTGATATTGCACAATAACATATTGTTTCCTAACAATTACAATTCTTCAACATTTATTTTAATTTAATTATTTCCCTCATTTAAATATTTTATTACTCGATTTGTCTATTATACTATGTTACATTAATTATTTTATGATTATTATATTATTTTGTGTTATATTAATTGGACTTGGATTTTTTTAGAAAAAATATTTTAGATATATTATATTATACTATATTATTCAATCATTCATTCATATTATTTTGGGCTTAGTCCCTTTATTAATCTGGGGTCGCCACAGCGGAATGAACCTCCAACTAATCCACCACATGTTTTACGCAACGGATGCCATTCCAGCTGCAACCCATCACTGGGAAACATCCATACACTTTCATCTACACACACTTACACTACGGACAATTTAGCTTGCCCAATTCACCTATACCACATGTTTTTGGACTTGTGAGGGGAAACCGGAGCACTCTGAGGAAACCCACATAAACATGGGGAGAACATGCAAACTCCACACAGAAATGCCAAAAGACCCAGCCAAGGCTCGAACCCGCGACCTTCTTGCTGTGAGGTGATTGAGCTACCCACTGTGCCGCTGTGCTACATTTTTATACCGCTTCTCCAAAGATTTCCAAGAACCCACCATATCACTTGCAACCCCTTTGGGTATCCTCGGACCCCAGTTTGAAAACCCCTGACCAACATACCTGTTTGAAGGCGTCTCTTCACGTTGTAAAGAAATCTTCTCATTAGGATCCAAAAAGTCCTCAACCTTTTAACAAGAATAAAACATTCATTCACATCAAAACAAATCTTCCTATGTGACAGTGGGTGGCACTATTGCCTGAAGTATTTTCTCTTTGCTAGTGTCTCCTACATGCACAAAGCAAGAAGCATTTGCTATGGGTTTTCAAGTGACATGTTGACACTCATCTCACCTCAACCATGGTCTTGGGTAAAAGCTCAGCCCTGAAAAGCTGCAACATAGAGTCCATGATGTTTTTCCATCCATCTCGTAAAATATCGCCATGACGATGCGCCAGGCTGAACACAGTCTTGGCAGCGACTTGAGCCTTCCTGTTACTGCCAAACACGGTGGGTAGGTTCTCTACAGACTAAAAGCACACATACTCCAATCAGATCGGTTTGCTCATGACCTAAACTGAATGCTTATGGTAGGTTCTTTACCTCAGAGCTGAGTGTAGTAAACTTGCAGAGGGAAATGATCAAGTTATCAAAGACGTCACTGAAGCCGTAGTGTGCAGAGATCATGGCACATTTCCTGAACGCAAAAGTAGAGCATCAACATCAAAATCATAATCTTGATTAAAGAAATAGTTCAAACAAAAAAATTAATTCTGTCATCATTTACTTCATAAGTAGTACGAACACAGTTTCTTTCTTCTGAGGATGTACAAAGAAGATATTTTGAAGAATGTTGAAAAGCTGAAGCCATTGACCTTGATAGTATTTTTTGTTCCTGATATGGATATCTGTGGCTGCTTCCAACATTCTTCAGAAACATCGTGTTCAGAAATTCAGAAAAGTTGATAACCACTTGAGTGTGAGTAAATAATAAGGACATTTTTTCTTTATCTACATAAATATACAACAGGTTAGCAATAAGAATTTTAATACATGTGAATTAAGGTTGTCAATATCAAATTTTCCATGATTAACTGTCATTTAAATTACCAATCGATAAATTGGCAACCTTAACAATGCAAGATGTGCAAGTGACACTTAATCTGTAAGCATTCTCACCGAAATTAAACGTATTTACAGTAGATAAAAGGCTAGTTAGATTGTAAAAATGATCTGTAATTGATCATTTAACAGAGCCATCTAAATATTCAATAAAAGGAATAATACAGTACTAAGTGTAAATAGAATTGACTGAGATGTGCACAACTGGTGCATTAGTCGTTGTTATTTTCTTTTTAAATGTACATAGGAAATTGTGCATTATAAGCAAAATCTGTAGAATACGAAAGGCCAATGTTGACTCATGAATAGGGATGGGTATCGTTAAGGTTTTAACGGTATTACTACTTTTATCGATACCACTTATCGGTTCGGTACTTTTTTGATGAAAAACAACACTTTATATTATTATGAAGTTTTTAATGAAAAAAAAAACATAATTGTAAAACAATTAAATAATTTTTTTTGCTGTAAAATAATGTACAATGGTTGAAGGAAAATGACTCTGTTTTAACCATTTTCTGGCAGAAGTCAGGATCTTTCTAGGTTTATTGTGCTCCATACAGTTGAAAATAACCTCTTTGAGTTGCAAAATGCAGTTAAATAATCAGATAATGTTTAAGATTTTTACAAAATCTGCATTTAGGAGATATAAAACTGATATAAACAAGTAAAGCTTGTCACTTCCAACAAAATGGATTAACAGTTTTATTCACATCACCTTTGACTTCGACCAATCAAATGCTCACTAGTATCTGACATGCCCCGCCCCCTTTAAGACACTTCACATTTGATGCGCTTACGCTCAACCATTCTAGCTGTGATGAAACAAAATGCTATTGGCTGTTTATTAAAAAGAGAATGAGCTACATCTCACCCTCTCTTCATATTTCGATTTAGATTACGTCAAACATGAAAAAATACATTTCAAAGCACTTCATGGGACTTTTAACAAGCTTATGCATGCTTATTATGCTTTTATGCTCTTATGCTTTTTTTTTCGATGTGTCTGTTGTACGTTTTGTGTGTAAGCTGCATACACATCAGCTCAATGCAAGCTAAAGACATCAACTTAATCAACTTTTAAAAATTCCCATCAAATTAAAGGACTTGATTTGAACTCTAATTTGAAGGCAGTTTCTAAAACCGGTCCGCCAAATCTGCAGGTCTTACCTAAAGCCAGCAATAGCCTTCTGAATAATAGTATCATCCAGGCTCTTGTCGAAAACATAGGAGAGGGCGGCAATAGTGGGTCCCCAGGTCATGGAGAAGAGGTCACGGTCGTAACTGCTGTCCGGCACATGCAGGAACATCCCTTCAGCGGAGGCTCCTCTGTGCAGCAGAACACTCCACACATAGTTCTCCTTCACCAGCCCCGTCTGCTCGTCCGGCATCACAATCTCCTCGTTCCTGCAGGACCACATACGTTTATCTCCACTTATCCCATCTGAGCCATTGTATACATCATTAGCAAGAGCTATTATATCCGCACACTTAAAGACCAAAGGCGGGAGGTTTATAACACATAAATAAACAGAGCTCAACAAGATTTTTTTTTTGGTACTTACTTTCATATAAATAGAGAAACTAATACTTTTATTTAGCAAACAGGCAATTAGTTGGTCAGAAATTAGAGTAAAGTAAATATTTACTAAATACTTTAAATAATAATTGCTTTTCATAAACTAAGTCTCTTTATATTTGACAAAAATCACTTTTGGTCAAAATATTGGATGCTATTGTATATATATTTTTCACAGTTGGGTAATTGGAAAGATATTTAAACATCAACAAGAGTACTAACCCATCCATTCATCCATCTTATTCTTTTCATTCATTCACTAGAAACATGGTTATGAAGATTGAATTTGTATATGAGGTTTTCACGAAACTATCAAAACCAAAAAAAAAACACTATTTTAAGCTATTTCGTCATCATTTCATTGTGAAATTAACTGGATTTGGTGAGATATAGCTATATAACTTCTCCCATATTTTACAATTCTATCACACTATCATCCCGTAAAGGTATTTTCCCGTATTTCTCCCATATTTTCAATCTTTCTATGAAAGCTGGCAATAAACATTAAAAAGCCAATCCTCCCTATACGCAACCCATACCGCCGAAACACAAGGGGACGCCCCTCGATCTTAAATGCGAGTCTGTTCTGCGCTTTAATTTTATTTCGGAATGAAAACACATTCCCTTCCTTTTCATTACAGGCGCCGTTGCCCCTCCTATGCAATCTGCAAAACAGTCAGGCCATGTAGTGGCACGTGACTGTCAGACGCAATCCATAATGATAAATAGACGCCGTTTCCCAAGTGGATCCTGTACACGCACTTTGAAGCAGAGCGGATGCCTTATTTTCACACCACAATTTGGACAGCTATGCTGATATTATAATTAAATTGATTACAATAAAATACAGTTGCAACTATGCACTGCTGGAATTAAAATCAAAAAACCTTAATTCATAGTGTATAACTCCAGAAATAATTTCATATTCTTAATTTGTAATAACAGCTTAAAGTCATATAGCTATGATGTAACTCAATAGCAGCTCTACTTTCATAAATCCATACATACACTTTACTGGAAAACAATACGGTATGCTTAGATTTACATTTTCAGCTCAATCTATTGAACGCGTACAATATTTTTCCTAGTTATTTCACAAGTAATCTTGTAAACAGCATGCCAGCCATGCAGACAACTTTAACATACAGGGCCAAATTATTTCAGAATCTGTATTTATATCAGAAGAACAAACACATAACTGAAAATCAAATGTTTTGGTTTGTGTTATCAACAAAATTAATATATGGCAGGTGGAATTAAGTCCAAAACACTCTTACAGAAGACCAATCTCTACTGTTTAACTCTAAATACTAAAAAAGACCCCATAGTTTTTCGCAATTTCGCGATCGCTGAATCCAACACAAAATCAACAAAAAGTCGAAATTTTTTTGTGCTACTGCAAAATTCTTAATTAAATGAAAAATAATCGCAAAAATGTAAAAAATCTCATTAAACATCCAATTCAAAATCATATAATCAAATGATATTTATTTCAGTTTGCAATGAACTGTTTTACATGACTTATAGACGTGCATACATAGCCCGCGTGATGCATTTGAGTGTCTCTCAAAAAATGACGCCTCACCTGCGCCCTCACAATCATTACATTACATGGAAGTGTTTTTCAGCCTGTGCAGTAAGCAGAAGTGGATGAAGCACGAGATATTTACATGTCAAGTTAATGCAAAGATGTGATTAGGCATCCTGTGGCACAAATCAAGTGAATAACACGACACAAATTAGGCGGTTGATGCGCGTCAGACTGTGAAAGAAAGCAGGAGCAAACATCTAACAAGCTGACAATGATGGGGTTTGGCTTAAGAATGATGGCGCTGGACGTGACCGAATTGAAGGACATTATTTTTGCTTCACATGTATGGCTGGTATGATGTACTTCAAATTGATAAATATTTTATTTAACTCTTTCCCTGTAGTTAACGAGAGAAAACGTTTCCCTGTCATTGACGAGTTGCATGACAATCTGTGTTTTAGGATTATTACAGTAGGGGAAGCCCTAATGCATGTCCTGAGTGAGGTACATGATGTCAGATGCTCCGGGGAGGGAAATCTGGGAGAAAGTAAGATCGTGAATAAAATTAAAAGTTATATAAAATCCTTTGGCTTAATGCCTACCGTTTTAGATCTTGACTTGACAAGAGATCAAAATAAAGAAGCTTTATTTTAATGATTTGTGACATTGTGTCAGACTGCACACCTAACATAGTAGGATACCTAATAAGAGATATGAATATATAGTTGAAGTCAGAATTATTAGCCGCCGTCAATTATTAGCCCCCCCCCCTGTTTATTTTTTTTCCCAATTTCTGTTTAACGGAGAGAAGATTTATTCAACATATTTCTAAACCTAATAGTTTTAATAACTCATTTCTAATAACTGTTTTATTTTATCTTGGCCATGATGACAGTAAATAATATTTGACTAGATATTTTTCAAGACATTTCTATACAGATTAAAGAGACATTTAAAGGCTTAACTAGGTTGATTAGGTTAACTAGGCAGGTTAGGGTAATTAGGCAAGTTATTGTATAACGATGGTTTTTTCTGTAGACTATTGAAAAAATATATAGGAGCTAATAATTTTGACCTTAAAATGGTTTTAAAAAAAATAAATATATACATACATACATATATATTATAAATTATATGTATATATATATATGTATATATATATATATATATGTACATATATAATTTATAATATGTATGTATGTATGTATGTATGTATGTATGTATGCATGCATGTATGTATATATATATATATATATATATATATATATATATATATATATATATATATATATATATATATATATATGTATGTATGTATGTATGTATGTATGTATGTATGTATGTATGTATGTATGTATGTATGTATGTATGTATGTATGTATGTATGTATGTATGTATGTATGTATGTATGTATGTATATATATATATATATATATATATATATATATATATATATATATATACATATACACACATATATATTATAAATTATATGTATATATATGTATATTTATATGTATATGTATATATATATATATATATATATATATATATATACACACAGATATATATATATATATATATATATATATATATATATATATATATATATATATATATATATACACAAAAATTTGCGGACATATTTACTAATATATATATATATATATATTTTTTTTTTTTTTCTCTCAAAATTGTTCGCAAGTTTCTGTATAAACGTGGTTTTATTCACAAAGACCTTCATCATACAAAAACTTATCAGTGAAAAAATGTATTGTATTAAACATCTCCCCCATTTTATATATTAGAAAAAGCAACAACTGCAAGTGAACAAGACAACGAGCACTAACTTGATGGCATTGTAGATGTCTTCCAGCATATCTTGATCAAAGTCATTTCCTCCGTTCACACCTTTGAGATTCTTCTTGAATTGCTGGGAAAATAAAATAAAACAACAAACAGGAGGAGGAAACTGATTAAAATGCCTTCATTCCATCCAATTACGGCGACATCCTCCAACTATCGCCTTTCAAATCCAATAATTGGTCTCGGTTTATTACTGCTGGTGTCACTTAATAGGTGTTAGTGTTAAGCAGGCTGGTCTAAGGCCAAGCTCAGCTCAAATAAACACACAGACGTCCGCTGCTGAGTGATGGCGTTAGGCCACTGTTTTACTGCATACTTTCTTAATGGCAGGTAAAGCAAGGGAAACCCGAGCTTCCTCCCCCCGAGAGAGGGATGAACAGAAGGAGAAATAAACAGAGGAGTAAACAGAGGGTCTTTCCAGGACTGCATTTTCTATGGCTGGAGAGAGGGAACAGACACACACACACACACACGCACATAAATGCTAGCTGACACAGAGACAAGACAGCTGGACGTGCCGTCTGCCAAAAGCCCAGTCCCGCCGCGTCTCCTGCTGCTCGCCTTTCACTTCTCCACCGCTGATCCCCTCTGTGCTCAGACTGAATACCTGCTGATTACCATTCCCACTGCTCCCTGTATTCCTTTACAACACTGAAGGTTTGTGTGATCATCTGTTTAAATGGATCTGGTGCTAACGCATGGAAAACTCAAGGTGTCAGTGGGTGCTGAAGAAAAGATGCAAGCAGCCGCAGCCACACGTTACACATCTTTTTTTTCTCTCTATTATTAATTTCTCAGTGAATATTGGTCACAATAGAACAAAACAGATTTATTAAATGGATATTTTTTTTAAAACTAATATTTTAAATCACCAAAAATCATTAGGAATAGAAAGATAATACAAATTAATTAAAAAAAAAACTAACTCTTTGTTTGTTTCTCTTGATTTTTGCTCTTTATAATTTTTTATGTAATATTTCACCTAAACATTTCAATTTGGGCTACTAATTTCGTAATCTTGTTAGATTAGCTTTAGATTTGGCTTCAGAGCTGACTAATGCCGAGTTCAGACTGCATGATTTTAGCCCCCATTTTGACTAACCGGCAGGTTTTGAGAAATCGCAGACAAATGCCTGAAATCACAGGTAAATCGATGCTCGTGCACGCGAGTAACAATCACACAATCGCATGATCAAAAATGCGATCTGAGAGAATCGTCGATGATTCGCCGATGCAAGTGAGATATTTGGTAAATATCTGTAGCTATCGGCGATTCAAATCATGCCGTGTGAAATGAGTTTTGACTGAAAAGAACATCGGTGATCGCCTACAGCCAATGAGAGAGAGCAGCATTCACTAGTGTGTGTACCTGAGGCCAGCATGAGGTTGAGGGAGAAGTTAAAAGCGCTCATTTTCAGTTTATTTGGACCCATGAAATGGAGGAAAAACTAGTGGAAATTTGGCAGGAGCACCAGTGTCTGTTTGACATGTCATGTGGGCAATATAACAACCGGGTCAAAAAAGAAAGCAGAGGAGTAATTGCTAATTCCCTTCAAACCCAAGTGAGCAAATATGTCTATTTTCTACCCCATTAAAGGCTTCTTTCTCGTTATGTAGTTAATAACAAAAGATATACTATGCGTTTTTGGTTGTGAGACGTAGTTTGGATGTAGTTGTCAGCGATTTTTCCTATTTTAAAGTCATGCAATGTGAAACCCCCTGTCGCCGATCCATCTTGCAGTGTAAACAAAGCAGTGACAAAAAAGCTAGCCCAGATAGTCATGCAGTGTGAAAACATCTGTGACACGACTACTTTTAAAATCATGCAGTCGGAACTCAGCATAATCTAATGTATATGCACAAATATAATATTGTGAAGCGTCCTTTTAAAAAATATATTAATCTAAATGAGACATTTGTGAGGGGTGTACTCATTATGCGCTGTTAATTAAATTAATTTCTATTAATTTATTAGAAAAGTAACCAATTCTATTTTTATTTATCTTTCAATCTTTTTTTTTTTCTTTCACGGTAAGGCAGATTTTTAGCAGCCATTCCTGCAGTTCACAATGACACTTCAGAAATCATTTTAATATGTTAATTTGGTGTTTATGTAAAAGGTATTTCCATTATCAACAAGACAGTTGTGTTATTCGGTCTTTTTGTAGATACTGTGATATCTATTTTTGTTTAGAAAAGCTTAAAGAACTGGAAATCTAAAAGATTTATTTATTTTCAATAGAATTCTTCAAGTAGGCATCGCTGCAGCCTAGAGACCTCCAAGTGGGAGGGATTGCACAGCAAGTAGGCTGGGTGATCTCCAAATGGGAGGGACTTATATCACAAGTAGGCTGGGTTTGGGGTTCTGGTGGGAGTAGTAGACATTATTAAAACACTACCGGTTACTGCGAGATTGAGTTTAGGATTGGGGTAGGTGTAGACGTTAATAACACACAACAGGATACTGTGAGGTTGGGTTAAGGGTTGGGGTTGGTGTTGGTGTAGTAGATATTAATAAAACAACAGAATTCTGTGATGTTGGGGTTAGGGTTGGGTTTGGTGTAGACATCAATTAAGCACAACAGGTTATTGTGATGTTTGATTTAGGGTTGAGGCAGGTGTAGATGTTTATAAAACCCAGGTTACTGTGAGGTTGGGCTTAGGGTTGGGGTATGTGTAGAAGACGTTGATAAAACACAACATGTTACTGTGAGATTGAGGTTAGGGTTGGGGTAGGTGTAGACGTTAATAAAACAACAGGGTACTGTGAGGTTGGGTTTAGGGTTGAGGTAGGTGTAGAAGACATTGATAAAACAACAGGATACTGTGAGCTTGGGTCTAGGTTTGATGTTGGGTTTAGGGCTGGGTTTGGTGTAGACATCAATTAAACACAACGGGTTATTGTGAGGTTGGATTTAGGGTTGAGGCAGATGTAGATGTTTATAAAACCCAACAGGTTACTGTGAGGTCGGGTGTAGGTTTGGGGTAGTTGTAGACAATAAAAAAACACAACAGAGGACTGTAAGTTTGGGTTTAGGGTTGGGGTAGGCGTAGACCTAAATAAAACACAATACGTTATTGTGAGGTAGGGTTTAGGGTTGAGGTTGGTGTAGTAGACATTAATAAAACAACGGGATTCAGTGATATTTGGTTTAGGGTTGGATCTGGTGTAGACATCAATTAAACACAAGATTAATTAAATATCACGTTTAACAACTATAGTGAGACGTGATCCAGCGGTATATCCTTGATAAAGTGACTGTGCGTGTGTGTGGTCATGTGGTGTGCATTTTCAGCGGACGGAGGGCTGTTCAGATATGCTAGATGAAACGCCAGTGTGGATGTGGATCATTTTAATTCTAAAATGCCATTTTAAAACTAAGACGTATTACTAGTGTAAACGGGGCCTAAATGTGTATTGTTCAAGAGCGGGTTTACGATGAGGCAGGGTGAAGGATCGACAATGCCAGCTCAGCATTGTGATGTCTATTGGCGATGGACGATGGCATCGTCTATCGACCCAACCCTAGTTGTGGTAGGTGTAGATGTTAATAAACACAACAGGATACTGTTAGGTTGGGTTTAGTGGTTGAGGTAGGTGTAAATGTTAATAAAACCCAACAGGTAACTGAGGTTAGGTTTAGGGGTGGGTAGGTGTAGATGTTAATAAAACCCAACAGGTGACTGAGGTTAGGTTTAGGGGTGGGTAGGTGTAGATGTTAATAAAACCCAACAGGTGACTGAGGTTGGGTTTAGGGGTGGGTAGGTGTAGATGTTAATAAAACCCAACAGGTGACTGAGGTTGGGTTTAGGGGTGGGTAGGTGTAGATGTTAATAAAACCCAACAGGTGACTGAGGTTGGGTTTAGGGGTGGGTAGGTGTAGATGTTAATAAAACCGAACAGGTGACTGGGGTTGGATTTAGGGGTGGGTAGGTGTAGATGTTAATAAAACCGAACAGGTGACTAAGGTTGGGTTTAGGGGTGGGTAGGTGTAGATGTTAATAAAACCCAACAGGTGACTAAGGTTGGGTTTAGGGGTGGGTAGGTGTAGATGTTAATAAAACCCAACAGGTGACTGAGGTTAGGTTTAGGGGTGGTGTAGATGTAGACATTCCTAAAACACAATAGGTTGGACTCCGTGTCATGTACAAGACATTAAATAAATGAAATGTGTTGAGCCCACTTGGAGCTCAAGTCCCACCCACTTGGAGCTGGTTCTGACCTCCGTTTATCCTCTTCAAATTCTTTGCCAACAATGGAAGTAATTTTATAGTCGCTTGTGGTCACAAACCTTTGGATACTAGTGTATATATATTTTTAAAGTTATTGTAAAGACTTTTAAACATCAACAAGAGTATTAACCCTCTTATTATAATCTTATTTCTTTGTTTGTTTTAATCAATATGAAATTAGAATTTTTATATGAGGTTTCCATGAAACCATAAACTCCCCAAAAAAGCGAAACCTCAAAATGTACGCTTGTTCTCTTTAGTTCCGTGAGGTTCACAGCATGTTTTTGTATTTCTTCTTTATAAATACTTCTTCAAATGACACATGTACAGTCAGTAAAATGTCTATATGTGTGACTACTGTGACTGATTTTTTTTCATATACTATAAGCTCATAGCTTTATAAAACCGAGGCCAGCTGCTTAAAGCACATAAAAGTGAGGCCTGGCTACATAACAGTAATCTGTATGTGTGGTAAATCTAGGCAATCAAGTTTCATAACACACTTACAAGAAAAACACGTAATCCACTTATCTTATACCGTTAAGTCATATACGTAGCTGAAACTGATCTGAGAGAGGGATTGCGTGTGTAGCTCTGAACAGGTCAACTTTTTCTGCATCTGTAGAATGAACATGCGTCACTTACCTCCAAAGTCATGGGGATGTTCTGCTTTCGAACGTTATGGTTGTGCTGATCGGTGTTTAGCATGATCACGGCGTAAGCCAGGGCGAAGCCAGCGTCATTTGTCTGGAAGGGATTACCGTTCACTTTCTGCACACAAAAGAACAAGGCCAAATACTTGACTGTGAGTGCAAGAATAGCATGATCAAATCACCTAATATGTACACTTATCTTTACAGACTCAAATCATTCGCCACATGAAAAATATAAAAGGGCACAGTAATTCCTCAGGGATCTCCTGCCAGTGTAAATGTCAGAAACTGAATCCCTTCCAGTTTCGATACATTGCCATCGGGGAGGGCGCGACCCGCGTGTCTGTGTGGCATAATCACATGAGCTCATTCGTAGTGATTGAGAATGGCGACTAAGAAAAGAAATTACTACGAATACTTTCCAGGTCACTCAGAGAGCGCCGCTTTTAATAAGCACATAAGTGAGCCTGCTGGAAATGTCCTCGGATCGCCTGAGCTGCTTTCTGCGGGGTGTATGGATGTGTATCACTTCCCGGTGCAACATTTTCCTCTTCCCCGATTACCTGCGTGACTAATGACCCTGTCCTTGATCTCAGGCGAAGTGCTATTCCACTGTCCCTAATTACCTGATGATGGGGCCAGTTGGTGGCCAGGATTGCCTTGGAGTGTGGTAATGGAAGAACTGTAAGAATGCTTGTGTCTGTGACTGCAGCGAACCTACTACCTATTTAAAGAGTATATGTGTGTGTTCCCGCTCCAGTGTGTGTATAAATATATATATATATATATATATATATATATATATATATATATATATATATATATATATATATATATATATATATTCACTTCAGTCCCTGCCAGCCCATGCTTGTGTGTGTGTGTGGCAGCTGACTTACATGCCAGTTGTCAGTGAAGGTTTCCAAAAGCCGATGAATGACAGGTGCTTCGCCAGGAAGACGGAAAGCCTCCAGATACAAGCGGAGGGCCTCGTCTATGCGCAGCCCCTGGAAAGTGAACGTGCTGAGGAAGAGACAGAGATGACCTTAAAACCACTTAAAGCATAATTATCTCAAACAACATACTGACTGTCACTTTGAGGCTGCTAGCACTTAACAGTGAGAAGAAGATCTAAAGGACAGTATTCAGTTTCAGGAGTTAAACTAGGGTTGTGTTGGTGAACGTTAATAGGACAATCAACTCAACTCTGAGTTAACGGACAAAGAAAATCTAATGCCTTGTTTCTACTGAGGTGTGGTTAGGAATGGGTAATTTAGGAATGCAACGATTGTAGACTGTGGTTGCATGATTATAATGTGAGGAATAATCACGGTTTCACATTATCATGATTATTATGCATTCATTAATTTCAAATCACTACTAGTTAAGTAAATCCCATGAACACTCTTTATATTTTTAAGGGTTATTTATTGCTGCTCAACAATCAATTATTAGAGCAGAAAAAAAACATTCCATTTTTTTGGACTTAAAAATAAGTGGAAAAAAGTTTTTGGGATTTAAACATAATAATTTTACACTGAAAATAAATAACCAAACATTCATTCATTTTCTTTTCGGTTTAGTCCCTTTATTAATCTGGGGTCGCCACAGCGGAATGAACCGCCAACTTATCCAGCATATGTTTTATGCAGCGGATGCCCTCCCAGCTGCAACCCATCACTGGAAAACACCCATACACTCTCATTCACACACATACACTACAGACAATGTAGCTTATCCATGCATGTTTTTGGACTTGTGGGGGAAACCGGAGGAAACCCACGTGATCACGGAGAGAACATGCAAACTCCACACATATATGCCAACTGGCCCAGTCGAGGCTCGAATCAGTGACCTTCTTGCTGTGAGACGACAGCGCTACCCACTGCGCCACCACACTGCCCAATGACAGAACAATTAATTCATAAAAATAAAAAACTAAGAATAAATAAAAAGTTGTATTTGTCTAATCTAAATCTAAGCATGATGTTAGTTAAGTATTTTCCTTTTAAAGAGAACAAATGTGGTCAAAGGCTGCTGAACCTCTGTCTGAAAGGCACTTTTGATCAACTATATCACAACATTTTTTTTTTTTTTTTTTTTTGAGTAAAAATCTGTATATTCCATACAAAGTATGAAGCTGCTCAGTCCAGTTCTTGTCACATGACTCGTGGTGCGCTCAGGGCATTCTTCACTCTCAATATTTATCTTAATATTATTATTATTATAGGAAATAACGAACTTGCCTGCGCAAAAGACATGCTATGTGAACAACCCTAAGTTAATAGCCTCAGCCATAGTTAATCATGTGTGCGTAGGTATTAGCCTAGGTGTACAAGCTCGGAACTGTAAACTAGCGTCCAATTGGCATAACCTTGTATAGATGCAGCAGTTTAGTTTCGTGCAGAAACGTGGTGTTGAGCAGCCTTTACAATTAATTAAAGCACGGTTAATAGTGAAATCGGTTAATCGTTGGATCCCTATGCCAGATAGTTGCAATTAATGTCATTCTCACTCAAAAAAAGAATGCTTAATGCACTGTAAACAACAGAGAACATACAGCTGATCATGTTCTTGTATTCTTGGCATGTGGCAGTTTGTCTCAAGATGAAAACAAAATTTGTTAGAGCATGATTCATTGCTTTGCTCTGTCAAAGTTTTATTATTGTGTTGTACATATAAAAACGGCACTTCATGTTTTGCACACACTGGTGAGGATTCTCTGTAAACCAAGTGTTCAGCAGAGAGTCTAGCTCCATCTTTTTAATGGCGTACTGTTGTGCCGGTTACTCTTCAAAAAAGAGTGCCAAAAAACAAGAGACAGTATGGTTCACTATTTTGATACTTTTGTCAGTGGAAACGTAAATAACTGCATACTCTACTGTACTAGAAACCGTATTGAAACATTTTTTCAGAACCATGCTAACTAGCAGACATTGTAAAAAGGTCATTCCAAGCCACTAGACTTTTCTAAAAGGGTATTCGAGTGTCATCGGGTGATAAAATGTTGTGGGACTGCAATACAGGAGTTATTATTATGGATTCAATTCAATTCACCTTTATTCGTATAACGCTTTTACAATGTAGATTGTGTCAAAGCAGCTTCACATAAAAGGTCATAGTAAATTGGAACAGGGTAGTTCAGTTTTTAATGTTTAAGTTCAGCTCAGTTTAGCTCAGTTCAGTGTGGTTTCTAGATAGCGAAATTTTGCGTTTTTTATTTTGCCGTTTTTTTTTTAAGCATGATGGTAAAACACGAACGCTGTTATGAATATATTATATATTACTTAGGCTTATTTGTTGTAAAAATTTGTAATATTGACAAAAATAACTAATGACTAATTTGTGCAGCCATGCTGCCGATGCAGATGGTGTATTCTGGGAAATTTTCGTACCCCTTGGTTGAGTGTGGTGCTGAAAAATCTTCATTTCAAGGGGTATCTAGCCTTTTCCATTAGCCCTATGCCTTCAAGCTAAAAAGAATGGGGACACCCCTACCCCTTCACAGGTAAGGTGAAAGGCTAAGGGGTAGAATTGAGTTTGCGCCTGTATTTCGGAGTGTGTGTGATCTTACTTAGTACGATGCGATCCTGTATTAATGTCTTTGTTGATCCTGGAACATCATTCCTTTTCAAAAATGTAATTCACACCTAGTCATCTAAAGAGATGCCTTACATCAAATCGCAAGTTAGAAAGAGAAGATTTACTTTACAAAACTGTCCAGCAGGTCAGTATTCCTGCGGTCGCTGATAAACTCTCCGATCATCTTCTTATCCAGACGGGGGTTTTCTCTCAGCCATTGGGCTACCTCGTTATTATCCATGGGGCTGCTGAGCAGGCCCTTCTCCTGCAGGGTCTGAATGCCTTTCTTGGGCTTCTGATTGAACTGTTCTGTACCCGTGATCAGAAGCTTTGGGGTACAATTAATAAAAAAATAAATAAAAATAAAATAAAATGTTATTGCATTGAAGAAGGTTTTAATATTCACAAATGTAAAATGCAAAGGCATGCAGATTGAAGTGTGCTCACCTTCTTCTTGTTCTTGATTTCCAGAAGTTCCTGAGAGTCTGGAAGATAGCTGGAAAAACGATGAGGCTTCTTCGAGATTTTCTTCTCTCCTGAATTAAGACAAATCAGCATTTGTTTACTCAAAGTTCTTCAATGTCTGGTTCAAATGACTGTATGTTGTCTTAAGGCCGATTTACACCAAGCACAATACATTATATATATATATATATATATATATATATATATATATTTTTTTTTTTTTTTAACTCTTTATTTTTGAACACATCTATAGTTATTCGGTGGCACAGAGTTAGTGCGGCATGACATCACTTTGTCAGAGATGCTATTGGTTAAATTAGAAAGTAGAACACAAAATCAGCTTGGAGCGGAAAGCACGAGTATGTCTGTGGTCTGGAGTTATTATAAAGTTAATGACGACAACATTGCCATAGCAAACTGTGAGATGTGTAAATTTGGCATTGCCAGCCAGGTATTTTAAATTTAGGTGCTATCTGCTTTTATATTAGTTTTTTTTTACATTTACTGTTGCACTGAAGTCCAAAAGTGAAGAATTTATGTTATTTATTACTTGATTGTTCTGAGCTACCACACAGAAGTGCTCTGTTTGTTAACAGAGTTGTTGAATGTTAAAATAAAATGAATTAAATAAAAAATAAGGAACAACATAGATCTGTTTCTTCACCTTTTTTTATTCTTTTTTATGTATTATAGAAGCATCAGATCTGGTTTCAGTAGATACTCAAAATCAAATGACTTGGACTCGAGGGCAAAAAAACCTAATCAGGACATCCCTACTGTCCAGCAATAAAAATGTGTTAAATCATCAATCTTTCTGATGGTATAACAAATTGTTTTCTAGATGGTCATTATCAATAAATAATTTTTAAAAAGAGAGGTTAAAGAGCTTCGATTTTGCCTCTTTTACAAGATGTAAAATATGGTGTCTCCGAATTGTGTCTGAAGTTTCAGGTTAAAATACCCATCAGATCAATTATTATACTCTAACAAGGAGGCTAAAGACCATGGCCATTACCATGGCCCATAGCATCTTTGAGGTCAGAGGAGTGAGGTTTACCTGCATTGCACTTCGCTAGCTGTCCTCCGTTACATATAGAGTTTTTGGAACTCTATCTTTATTGTTATCTTGCTTTGTGTGAATGGACCTTTAGTCAATTGTTGCATTTTACATGTAAAGTGCTAGGATGTACCTGTGTCCACCTCCTCCTGGTCCTGTCTACCTAATCTCATCTTCTCTGCCATGAGATGACCGCTGGTGGGAGGACAGGAAGCCCTCATCTCAGACGCCAAAGAGTTCTGTCCATTAGAACTGGGATGAGATTTGCCAGTTTCTGTATGCGATGAACAAAAGAAGAGTTTGCCATTATGAGAAACAAAGGTCCTGTGAAGTATCTAGTTCTACTAATTTTTTTACAGCATTTACTTTGTGTCCATAATGGGACTTTTCATTTTACCCACCTGCGGGTGAATCTGTGATGGTACTGACTGAACTGTCTCCTACGGTTGTGGATTCGGACTGATCCTGTTGCAAAGCGCTGTTGAGCACTTTGGCCTGACAGTGAGCCTCGGTGCTGTCAATCACTGTCAGCAGCGCTTCAAGTGACAGGAGATGGGTTGTGTAGAGCTGCCCAGACACTGGAAAGGCGTTCTGCAAACACAATCCAAAAATGCAAAGAATGAACAGAACCTCATATTTACTGTATTCACCTCAGAACTTTCAAGAATTTGTATTAAAGGGGTTTGTATTTTGTTTAAAAAAAAAAAAAACTGAATATAATATAATAATATAACCAACTTCTAATGGTAAAAATGTATTCATTTTATTTTTTTATAAATCACACTTCATAGAAACAGTCTGCAGAAACACTTGACATTCGCACATCTTTCCATATCATCAGAGGGGGAAAGCCCCGCCCATTAGTGATGATCTCTTCCTCATTAGAATAGGATGTTACTCTTGCTTTTGAATCTGCCACTATGCTGACACATAGGCATTTATAGCCCTGCCCTCTTTTGAAGAGCACAGACTCATTTGAATTTAAAGCGACAGTGACAAAAATGGCACAATTAGGATCAAAGCCTAAAGGAGGCAGTTTCAAAGAGTTATAAAACATTATTTGTAGGGAATTTTGAGCTGAAACTTCAGAGACGTATTTTACATCTTGTAAAAAAAAGACATAATAAGTCCCCTTGAAAAGTGAACCCTATCATGTAAAAATTCCATTCATGAATTGATTAAATGAAGCTTGAGGCATGGAAATGGTTGAAAACTATTAATGTAGTTATCCATACCATAATATTATAGTTAACTCAAACTCTATATTTGATAATAAATAAAATTTTAAAGATTAGTTAAAAACTTTTCACTTTAGCTAACTGCCCAAAGCAAAATCTCACTTTTGAGAGGTACAAGTTGACAGACTAAATACATGAATAAATAACAAACCCCTAAAGAAAAAAATAAACAAAACACAATTACTAAAACTTTACTAAATTTATTACCAAAACAACTAAATTTAAAAAGGAAAATTACAAATATATTTATATATATATATATAAATAAATAAATATTTTGGCCTCACAATTATACTAAGACACATTAACGCTGATACAAGGAACAGTTAACCAAAACACTACACTTGATATTAAATTAATATTACCTCAAAATAAATATTAAAAAAAGACATTTTTCAGCTAATTGCAACTAATTTCACTTTCAAGTGTTGCAAGTTGATGAACTATAATAAAAATAACTCCTTAAATAAATAATACATAAAACAAATAGAAAATGATTAGCCTAATGCAAATTTTTATTTCATTAACAATTATGATCATTTATGATTGGCATTTAATAAAATGATAGTTATTAGTTGTTAGTTATTGTATTTAATAACATGAACTAAGAATGAACAATACATAAATTAACATGAGCTAACAACGAACAACTTTATTTCTATTAAGTAATGTTAACAGTAGGAATGTACCGATTCACTGTATGCCGGTTGAAAATCGATTTAAATGTGACGATTCAAATCAGTAGAAATGTTGAACGAATTGCGATACTTTTTTTCTTCTTTTGAACGGATGGGGGCGCTGTTTACAGGTGCACACTCGTTTTACCTCCACATCAGCGGTGAGCAAGAGCTCACAGCAGACTAAAATTAACTAACTAAAACAAACTGTGCAAATACACTGACAGAACAACGAATATGATGCACATAAACAGTCAGCACAGTGAAAAACTACTGTGACAGACATCTATACGCAAAAAAAAAAATTATTAATAAGCCAAACCATGCGGACCGGATGATTTGCAGCTCCAGTTACTTGCCCCGACGACTGCTACAGAGATCACACAGTGCATCAGTGTTTTCATAGCGAACGTGTGAAGATATTTATCAGACTGAAAGTTTTTCTGTTACAGAAACAGGTATTAGATTATTTTTACCCTCTCCTTTTAAAATTAGTTCATGCATATTATTATTATTATTGAATATTTAAAATGTTCAAGACTATCTCATAAGTGTATCAAACTGATACTTATACTAAGTAATCATACAAGTAATATGAATTATTCACCTTCATAATCATGTTCAACTCGTGTCTCTATCCTACTATATAATTAGTCATTTTATAATAAGTTTTTTATGCCAGTGGCCAGTCTCCTGGAGCAGAGGGTCTATTGACCACCTCTGTACACACTGCTCTCTGGTTTAGGAAAGGCCTACTTCTCCACACCAACCATCTCAATCCCTAGTGAAAGAGTTTTTTTCAGCAGGGGACATTGTAAATGTGCAAAGACCGCATCTTATGCCAGAAAACAGTTTAAAATTATATATAAAATATAATATGATCAATTATAAATATATAAAAATATGTAAAATATAATAAAATATATACATATAGACACATATATGCGTCAATATGTAGCATGCACTGCACTTTAAAACAATAATGCTTACAATTAGGTGTACACCCATTCATTGTACATATCACTGTCAACACTGCCAATTTTACATTGTCCTGTTTTTTTGGGAGTATGCTGTTGTATGTTGTTGTATTTTGTATGTTGTATGTTGCCAGCACCTAAGCTTTTCACTCATCACAGCACATGTGCTGCTGATGATGTGACAAGAAAAAGTGATTTGATTTGATTATATATTTTTGTTTATATTAACGAGTCTTCTTTTTGGAATTTGTTTTTAAAATAGCAATTTAGTTATGGCAGAAAGTATATTATTTTGCAAAAAAAATTGCAGCATTTTCATGGTTTCTGCTACATTCATTCTTCCATGGTGGGGCGCCACACCAAAAATTCATCCCGCCATGGCTACATTACAGCTTCTCATTCAAAACATTCAGTCGTTTTTTTAAATAGCGGTTTATAATCGCACCAATACCTATTAAAAGGTAAGCTAATTATAACAGCGCAAACTTTTCTGTAATTGTAGTGCGTTCTGTGCGTTATTTTTTTAACCCTTTAAGGTGATATGCTGACTGACTGACAGGTGCGTGATGCGTGAGGCCAGCAAACACGACGTAGCTTTCAGTTATGAACGCAGTTTCCATAATTATATTTTATTTATAGATAAAGGTCTGGGGTTCTGCATACAATGACTTTATCTTGCTGGAGTTTATAACCGTTTTACTTTATTTCAAGACGCATTAATGCCGCTCTGTAGGTCTATTGGAGACATTCACAAATATTCCTAGCAAATCTAAAAAATGTTGGAGACATTTACATAAACGCACTAAATCGCACTTTAGCAGCATTTATTTAAGAGCGCAAAGGAAATTCTGCACTTGAGCAGCGTATATTTGAGGGCACGCATGAAGTTTTGCGCACGAGCAGAGGAAATCGGCGCTCGAGCACAGAGATTCACATGCTCGTATTACATGAATGCGATCTTGACTTATATTAATATGTCAATGAAATATCGCCAAAGGTAGTTGGTAGATCTGTGTAAAAGGCCCAACAGAGTCTGTCGCCAAAGCTGGAAAAAAATCCTAGAGGAAACACTGATTTTGTTAAAAAATCATGACTAAATCGTGAGATCAGCATCGTGAAGCATATCGAATCGTGAGTCAGGTGAATCGTTACATCCCTAGTTAACAAACATGAATAAATGCAGTAGTACATGTATTGGACATTGTTCCTGTTAGTAAATACATTAACTAATACAACCTTATTGCAAGTTAACGTAGTTAATGTAGTTTTTTACTTTGTTTATAATGTAAAATACTTTTGTAACTGTTGCCAAACTTTTAATATATTGTCCTCAGTGTTATGGGGATATCAGGAGTTGAAGCGGCTCACCTTAGAGAGCAATTTGGTCAGATCCTCAAACAGGTTGGAGCAGTAAAAGTCACAGTCATAATTTATGTAGAGCTCTGTGACAAAGCTGGGGATTCTCCAGAGCTGTACTATGGCCTCCAGGGCCATCTCCTTCATTTCATAGGGCATCTTCGGGTTCTCTGAGGTAATGATGTCCATTAGCTTCTTCAGGTACATCTGTAGATGCACAAAAAGAGTGACTCTTAGCATCTGAGATTCTTTATATCTCACGGCAAAAAATAAATAAATAAAAAAAAAACATCACATACCTCAAGTTGGAACTTCAGATGCTCTCGCATGCTTTCAAACAGAAGAAAGCACACACGTATGGAGGCGGTGTACAGATTCATTCGGTCCACACCTAACAACTACAAAAAGACAGACGGAGAACATTCAGTACACCTCAAAACATATACATCCTACCATTTAGATTAGAGATTTCGTTTACCTGTATGAGGTGCCTACAGAGCTCATCTTTGACCAGACCGAGCAATGACTGGTAGGGGGCGATGTGTGCGGCTTCAAGGGCAACGTTTAAAAGCTGAAGGCCCATGTGCATCATCACATCAGAGTTATGGCGGTCGTGTGGGTTGGTGAGAGAGATGAGGAACCGGAAGAGCTCTCTCAGACATGGCAGACCATACGGGATAAGGGCAGCACCTGGAGAAACACAAAAAGACACCAATCATATTTCAGGAAACTTGTGTAAACGGGCCGATATACAAAGAGAAGCTGATGAACTGGTGTAATGTCCATTCAATCAAAATAAGGAGTTCAAAAAATTTCTGATGCTTTAAACCAGTGTTTCTCAACCACGTTGCTGGAGGACCACCAGCGCTGCATGTTTACCTTGTCTGTCACACCCATAACAGGTCTTTCAGTCTCTGCTAATGAGCTGATGCTATGAATTAGGTGTGTTTAGTTAAGGAGACATGGAAATGTGCTAAGTTGATGGTCCTCCAGGAACGTGGTTGAGAAACACTGCTTAAAACAATATATATGTCTAATGATATATAAAATGTGCGATACATGTCCACGTCACTATAATCAGATGCTTACTTAACTGTTTTTCAACAACTGTCATTTTTTAATTGTGTTTGTTCTTGTATATCGAGCTTATCAGTATATATTGGGGTTTTAAAAAAGCAGTTCACCCCAAAATAATAATTGAATCCCTATTTACTCACACTTAAACAGAGTAAATACAGGAATCAGAGTGAAATTCAATACCTTTTAAGACCTTTTTTAAGACTCCATCCATACATTTTAAGACCTTTAGGTTTTGACTGGAAACACAGGCGAGATTTTAACTGGCAGTATATTTACTAAATATTAATGTAAGAAACTTATCCAAAACTAAAACATTATATTCATATACTGAAGAAAAATCTTTTAAGTCTAGCTAATTCAGCAGGTTGGCGCCTAAAGAACTACAGAAATAATGGTTTTACCTTGGTTGCTGCAGTAAACAAAGCAGCACGATGTCAAATCCAGCAGAATTTTATTGATTTAATAAACTACACAGCATCTTTATATTGGCAGACTTAATTCAGTCAAACTTTAGCATACAACCATACATTGCATGATCAAAAATGATATAAAATTTAATACCTTGCAAAATAGCATTAAATTTTAATACTTTAAGGACCTTAAATTTCTCCACATTGATTTATCAACTTACTTTTTAAAGACCCCACAGACACATTGTCAAATGTTTCCAAAGCTTTAAGAGTTTATTCTGTTGAACACAAAAGAAGTTATTCTGAAGATGAAAACCTGTATCCTTTTATAGCAGGAAAAACAAACACTATAGTAGTCAACGGCTACAGGTTTCCAGCTTTCTTCAAAATATTTTCTTTGTGTTCAACAGAAGAAACAAACTCAAACAGGTTTGAAACAAGTAAAGCGAGAGTACAGTAAATTATGACAGAATTTTCATTTTTGAGTGAACTGTCCCTTTAAAGAGCGGAATTTTCCTTCGCCATTTTTATTTACCTTCTTTCTGAGTGGACTGTGTAAAGCGCACTCCTCTAGGGTTCACATAGTCCATATCATGGACAGATGCTGAATCAGACTGGTCAGTCAGCAGGTCTCGGTCTTCCAGGACTTCAGGAATGGACTCCACTGAGGCGGACTGGGCTCGTTCCACTCCTCTTCCTTCAGACTGAAAAGACAGAACCATCAAGCTCAATCACATGGACATGGACACTTCAGGACATGTACACACATACTCGTAGGGCTGTGCAATATTGCAAAAAAAATGATCACAGTATCATGTTTTATATCACCCGATATCGATAATTATTGAATATTTTTTAACAATACAATTAGGAACATTAGGATTTTTAAATTTATTTAATCGCTTTATTTTAATTTACCAACATTACTAAGACAAATAGTTTTAATAGTCAAAAACAAAAATATTTAAACAAAAAACCTGATCTCTTTATAATAAAATAAACATAAGTGTTAAAGAGACTCTTAGGGTCCTATCATACACCCGGCGCAATGTGGCGCGACGCAATTGTTGTTTGCTAGTTTCAGCTCGGCGCAAGAGTCGTTTTGACGTTTTGCACTTTTCCACTTACAAAGTCCACCATGTAAATAGCAAATGCGCTGTGGCGCAGCGCAACTCGCTCTTAAAGGCAATGGGAGATGAGACTCTGATTGGTTTATTCTCAAAACACACCTATAACTCATTAAGAGAATAAGCACAACCCTGTTAGACCATGCGCCACGACTCAAAGTGGATTTTTCCATCCTTAAAATAGCAAAAGTGGATTCTGACACCCTGCGCTTTGGACTTTCGCATGGATCATCAAAATAAGGCCCTTAAACTTGATAAATAAAATGTTGCATAAAGTGTGTGCAATGGTAAAGTGTGAACGATGAACAATCAAAGCAAACTTTAAGGTGTGAATAATAACGATACAGTAAACCTTAAACTCTGTCAACAAAACAAATTATGATAATCAGATCTGTAAATATCGATACAGATTTTAATCGCCAAGCCCTATGTATATGGTTATTTTTAACTTTTTAAGTTTTTATCAGTGTATCACCCCAATATGACAGTCTATACCTACACATATGTCTGTCCAAACAGCTTGAAAAGTAGATTTTTCACCATAGGTGCCCTTTAAAAAAAATCTCTCCGTACTGTGATGCATGTTGAGGACAGGCCGAAACAACAGGATTGAGATAAAAGCCTTTAATGCGGGGTTCATGCCAAATTAAGTATTTATTTGCAAAAGTACATCGCATACAAGCAAACACTGAAGATATACTTGAAAGGGACATTGATTCAAATCAATGCAAACTCAAGAACAGAGGATGCGTTTTGCCACAAATGTGCAGAATTTACTTCAATCGCATCAATCGTATTTGTGTGTCTGTGTTGTTTTTCATTTCATTTCAAAGAGCGCAACATTTCTCAGAGTTCTCCTCGCCTTGTTTGTGTGTTTCTATGGCAATGCGAGAGGAACTACGAGAGCCCAGGGGGAGAGTCACTTGTTAGGGTAAAAACTGATTGAAAACTGAACTTCGCTAAAATCGATTTATCGCCCAGCCCTAGTGGCTACATGACCACACTGTACCCATAGTTTCGGTAAATCTTCACCCTGGCCAGAGTTTTTAGAAAGTTTCAGTCACCTGTGTTTTGATGTGGACAAACAATGTCAAAAAATGTGTAGTTTTAAAAACACCCGTGTTCCTGTGGACAGTTTAGTGATGGCCTGAGGGTTACCTGTGATTCCAGTCTGCCTGGCTCTGCGGAGGGTGTGATGGGAGTGGTGGCCGTTGAGCTGTTCTGGTCCAGGTCTGTGAGATCCTCCTTTGAGGTGGTTTTGGAGCCACTGTCTAAGCCACTGTCAGTGGTGGGGCTGGAGATGGAAGAAGCTGCACTGTCAGAACCAGGAAATGTAGAAGAACTTCCGCTGTGCTGCTCTATGAAGGGAACTCCACCTGAAATCGACACGCTAGGATGAGGACAGGGTGACCGCACAAGCTGGTTTCAACATCAATCTGGCTCATATACCGAATATTCATAGAATGACTTTAATCAGTCAAAATTACAGCAATCACTTTGTGAATAATATTTGCTGACTTAATCATTTCATTAGACTAGATTCTGTTCCTTCTTGTTTCACGCAAACGCATTAGCAGATATTTCAATAGCAAAGAGTCAGATTAAACAGCGTATTAAAATGTCTGATCAAAAGTGACAGAACATTCAATGTTTTAAAATGACTTCCATTTTGAAATAAATGCTGTTCTTTAAACTTTCTATTAATCAAACAATCATGAAAAAAAAGTGTGTTTCGGTCAGGTCACACTTTAGTTTAATGGTCTGTTTGTTGAATTTAAGTTACATTGCATCTACATGCCAACTAATTCTCATTAGATTATAAGTAGACTGTTAGGTTGGGGTTTGGCTTAGTATAAGTTGACATGTACTTGCAAAGTTTCTTATAGTCAGTTAAATGTCTGTTGAAGAAGCAGCATCAACAGACCGTCTACTAATACTTAAATGTACCATCAACATAAAGTGTTACCTATGTTTCTGCCAATACATTAAAGAGTACCTACAGTTGAAGTCAGAATTATTAGCCCCCCATTTTAATTTTTACCCAATTTATTTAACAGAGAGAATTTTTTTTTTTAATTCATTCAATTTCCAAACATAATAGTTTTAATAACTCATTTCTAATAACTGATTCATTTACTTATTACTGATATGATGACAGTACATAATATTTTGACTAGATATTTTTTCAAGACCCTTCTATACAGCTTAAAGTGACATTTAAAGGCTTAACTAGGTTAATTAGGTTAACTAGGCAGGTTAGGGTAAGTAGGCAAGTTATTGTGTAACAATGGTTTGTTCTGTAGACTACCAAAATAAAACAAACTTTCTCCAGAAGAAAAAATATTATCAGACTTACTGTGAAAATTTCCTTGCTCTGTTAAACATCATTTGGTAAATATTTAAAAAAGACAAAAAAAAAAAAAAGGTGGGGGGGCTAATAATTCTGATTTCAACTGTATTATGGCCCCTTTTACAAGATGTAAAAATAGATGTCTCTGATGTCCCTAGAGTGAAGTTGTACAGTATGTGAGGTTTCAGCTCAAAATACCTCACGGAAATGTTTTCTAAGCCTTTGAAACTGCCTTAAATTTAAATGAGATTGTGCTATTTTCAAAAGAGCTACAAATGCCTACAAAAGACTGTTGACGTTGTCCATCCACAAGATGAAGACAGAGACAGCATAATAAGCCCTTAGAGAAGAAAAACTCAAACTCAAGCGTCATTTCTAACTACAGCTGATCAAATCATTATTAAACAGGTAAGTGACATTCTAAGTCGATCTCTCTGTCTTTTGTATGCTGTAGTGCTGTATTTATACCATAGTAATTGTAGAGTATTGAGTGTGAGATGGGACTCACATCAGGAATGTGTGTATTTTGTAATGGCCACTCTTTATATAACCCTGAGTCTCCTGTTTTTGTTACTGCAGACGAGTTCAGTAAACAGAAAGAAGAAATGCCCGCATGTGTTTAGCGTTTTCCTTATCGCAAACACAACAGTAATCTGGTAGTGATTGCGTTGCTTTGGCTTTTTCAGGGTTAATTATTGTGATCTCCTGATTGCAACAGAGAAATACTAAGAAATCTCTGTAGACTGATGGCATTTCATGTCATTCAGCTTTATGATCTTAAAATGTGGGCAAAATCACCTGTTTTGTCAGTACTTTAGATATTACAGTACATTAGAGAATCATTCAAATATTATATCTGATGTGACGCTGGTGAATGAGCGACGGTTTCTGCTGTTCTGACGTCAGCTGGAGATGTGAAAGAATGGCGGAAGTAGTTGCTCATACAAAAGGATTTTTAGACTCTCCGTGTTTGATTTTCTTTTTTATATTCACGATTATGCCTTCAAACTGTTGTATAAACGCAATATTACACTCGCAGCAGTACGATATGGCTGTATATGAGCACTGGAGGGAAACTATTTATTTATAACTATACTTATTGCCATTTTAAGTTCAGGAGAGGTTTATATTAGGGTTACACTTTATTTTAATTACACATATTTACTATATGGTTGGGGTGAGGTTACACTTTATTTTGCGACGTTATTCCAGTCTAACTATTTATTCAACTATTAAGTATTATAAATTAATTACATGTACTTACTATATGGTTGGGGTTAGAGTGTGGCTTAGGTTTATGTTTAGTCATATACAATTATGCATTTCGATCATTCATTTTCTTTTCGGCTTAGTCCCTTTATTAATCTGGGGTCGCCACAGCGGAATGAACCGCCAACTTATCCAGCAAATGTTTACGCAGCGGATGCCCTTCCAGCCGTAACCGATCACTGAGAAACACCCATGCATTCACACACACCACACATACATCACGGACAATTTAGCCAACCCAATTCACCTACACCACATGTCTTTAGACTTGTGGGGGAAACCGGAGGAAACCCACGCGAACACTGGGAGAACATGCAAACTCCACACAGAAACGCCAACTGACCCAGCCAAGGCTCGAATCAGCAACCTTCCTGCTGTGAAGCGAACGTGTTACTCACTGCGCCACCACGTCGTTCACAGTTGTGCATAATTCACTGTAATTATTATAGTAAGTACATGGAATGTGTGTAACTACATCACCTTAAAATAAAGTGTTACCCGCTGCAGGACTCAGATATTCATTCAAAAATAGAGGTTTGGGTCTTTAAGACTCCAATTTGTAATAGCGATTGACAAAACATGAATGCATTTAAGGGTTAGAAGTAAAAACAGTAGAGAATGCATGTCAGCACCTGAAAGGTTGTTGGTGAGAGTGCTGGACTGAGCTGGATCCATCTGTCCTGAAGGACTGCGCACCATGTGACGAGGGGGACGGGGAGAACGCTTCTGTTTCTTCCACTTGGACGACTCGCTCATTCCCCCGGCTCTCATCTTTAGCTTCAAAACAAACATGGACTTGTTAAAGCCAAATGCTGCAGTTCACTTAACAAAAAAAAAAAAACACAGAAGGGCAAGACGAAAACAAAACCTCATGACAGCTGAAATTATCATAAAGCCAGCACACAAAGCAGATGCTTAAAACACAGATATTCAGACATGTCATTTTGTAGAAAATCTCTTGGATCTGTGTCTGTACATGCGATTTTCACTTTATCAACTAGCCAAAGTTACCAAACTTTTTCCAACTACTTTTATTTTAAATTAGATGAGAAAGGGAAATAAATTTATTGGCTGGTTTCAGTGCTTTAAAATGACTAACACTTATGTTATCATTTATGAAGAATCATATATGATAAATACAGCAGAAAAAAACAGAAAGACAGGTGTTCGGAGACATTTTTTAGAAATAAAATGAGAGTTTAGAATATAGCGATTTCCACAAATTTACTGTTGTCATCTGAGTAAAGATACAGTTATACACTCACTAGCCACTTTATTAGGTACACCTTACTAGTACTGTGTTGGACTTTTGCCTTCAGAACTGCCTTAATCGTTCGTGGCAAAGATTCAACAAAGTACTGGAAATATTCCTACACCATGTGAAGTGCAATAATTCAGATGAAATGTCCCACTTCATATTAAGTGGCCTTAACTACTACTGTAGGTACTAGCATCCAATGATAAGTACAATGTATTTGCTGTGTTCGTACTGTATTATATGACACTTTATTGAGGTGGGATATGGGTAAGGATAGAAACAGTTTTTTTTTGATATGGGAAGGTTGAAGGGTGGGTTAAAGTGTAAGGGATGGGTTACCAGTGTAAAACATAAGTCCAATGTAAAAACATGTATGTAAACAAATACGTGAACTGTACCAAATGACTTATTTAAGCATAAGAACACAATAATTAATGGCACTTAATATAAATTGTGACCAAGACATTTCTAAAAATGTAAATTATCGTGAATAATAATTGCGACATAAAAAAAACTGTTGATTTCTGTTGTGTACAGAGTAAACAAGAAGTTTATTGCAACATATGCATATGTATTTTCAGAGCATAGAGAGGTGATGAAAAGCTAAATATTTGCTACAATTGGCTGATTGATGAGTTCTTAGTAAAAACATAAGAATTTAAACTACCAGCAACAAAAAAAACACCCTTGTGACATCAAAAGATGATATAATTTATTATTTATTAGGTCCCGTCTTTAAAGTTTTAGGGGTTATTGTTAAAAATAAATTCCTCTGCGGAGGAACTAGACTGAGATACGCACTAAAGAAGTGCAGGAAAATCAAATGCACCATTCCAAAAAGCTATTGTGGATCGCAGAGCATAGGTGACCGAACTATGTGCATTTAAACGCCCGAAAATAAGCACGTTACTGAAACTAACCATGTAATGTTTATCTCAGTGTGTTCTACTACCTTCCAAAAAACCCAGTGAGACCATAAAACAAGAGTTACATAAATTAAACCTGCACCAGTAACATTGTCAAAAGTAAGGTCAAAGGTTAAAGCATTAGTTTACCCAAATATGAAAATTCTGTTATTAATTACTCACCCTCATGTCTTTCTAATCCCGCGAGACCTTTGTTCATCTTTAGAACACAAATTAAGATATTTTAGATTAAACCTGAGAGCTCTCTCATCCTCCATAGACAGCAACAGTCCTGAGGCGTTCAATTAGAAACATTGTCAAAACACTACATGTGACTACAGTGGTTCAACTGTAGACAAACTAAACTCCATGAACACTTTTACGTGCCAAAAAACCTTCTCTTCTACGTCAGGGTGCACATTTACTACAAGCAGTGTGACATATTGCTATAACAAAGATATATACATTAGATGTCGCCTGCCCTGTTGTTGTCTATTGGAAGGAATGCGTCAATAAAGCCGCCATTTTAGTACAGGGTAGCGCTCCTTTGAAATGAATGCGGCACCAAGCTGCAATGGAAGACTGTGGCCTTCAAGAGCCAGAGATATACACATAGACATATATCTATAATGGGGAGTTTTCCCTGTGGTCAGTACTCAAATATATATTTTTTTAAATTACAAAATTCTAATTATATATCACTTTCTACATCGATGGATGTGAGTAGTGATGGTGAAATGAAGCTTTCTGAAGTGCTCGACCCAATTGTATCGGAAAAAGGTTCGTTACTCGAAGCTTTCTAAATCAGAACTCGATGAGGACCTCTGCTGGTTAAAGTGTGGGAAAGCGCTGTGTTGCAAAATTGTCAAATGTTCACAACTGACCAACTCATTAATGTAGTAATACAACAACAGTAATATAAATTACTCAATTACTGTAGTTTTTACACTTAAGGTATGTTACATTACACCACCGATGGCTGAAGTAAAATCCAAGGTATTTAAAAGTATTTACATTTAAGTTATTCCAACTACTCTTTCACCCCACCACTCATTCCAAACAGGGATCGAACCAGCGATTCCTGCATGGGAGGCGGATCCTCTAAGGAGGAGGCTACGGAAGTGACGCTTTCGGCTCGCACTCGTCAGCTGACCTCCTTTAAACACTATACTGAGATAGGCAGTGGTCTTCTTTAAAGATTGTTGTAAAAAATACGCTTATAGACTTTAGTATGCTTCAAAACCTTTTTACTATAAGTTACTATTGTATTTTAGTTTAATTACTGGTGTGTGGGACCGGTGCAGTGCTTTGAAACAGTCGAAACGCATGTAATCGACACCTAATCTCTTGCTATACACTTTACTAACCCATGAGGGTGTATAAACCTTTGAATCAAAATTTGAAGCAGTCAAGTGGGTACAGGCGAAAATGAAGCTTCGGACGTCACTGATCACGTGATGATGGCAAAACGAATCAAGCTCCAGTACACTGCTTCACTGCGAGATGTATTGTTTTTTTTGATACATGCTTTGAAGCCTCGGCGCACAACGTCACATCACTAGATGTGACTGCACGGGCATTGCTGACAAAGAGTGTGCATTTGTGTGCGCATGTAAATGTATTATCCTCCCTCCTCTGTTAGATTTGATCTAATCCGTGTCCTGAAACACTTGTCCCCTCTCCTGCTTTCACTTCTCATACTGACAGAGGGAGCGATTCGTTTGTGAATGAATCTCCGTTATGAATGACTCGTTCACTTAGCTGACAATAGTACAAGTTTCTAGCACCGCAACATCTCCTTGTCATATTTCTTTTGCATTGTTTGCTGATTTTATTCAACAAAACTAGAAATTAGCCTAGTATTTAGTGCGAGTTGGTGTTACTTTGCCTTATGGTCAGTGCAGTAAGTGACTGTGTTATCTTCAATAACGTTACTTAATGAGCACAAAACATATAAAAACGTAAAAAAAAAACAAAATGTTCTGCCTTTGTTTGCTCGTTACTACACCCGTCCAGCATCTTCACGTTGGCACACTGTCTTGACTCATGTGGTTGAATGACATTTGTTTTGGGAGCACTGTACAAATGTGGCGGCGCTATAGACACATGGTCAGGGTCCGTATGCGATATCTAGCCCCACACGGAATCTGCGCACACAGAATTCCGCAGATTTTCTGTAGATCATTAATTCGGTTTATTTCCTTAAGTAAATGTGTGTAAATCTATATTTATTCAGTTTTTAAATTAATTACGGTAATATTATTGACTAATATGAAAACGTTCATCTGATTTATGTACAATGCAGTGTGTAAAGTAATAATATTTTCTGTCTTTTAGTAGAGATATTATATGAGAGACTTGCTTTGTTTACCAAATAAAGTGAATCTAATTGGATTTGCATTTTAAACATTATATAAAAGTTTAAAAGATATTATTTTTTAGTTTATATATTAAGGTTTTAGTTATGATACTCCCAAAATAATTCAGCAGAAATCTGCAGATTTTTACCAAAATTCTCCGCAGAAATAGCAAAAAACGTCCGCAGATTCCGTCTGGCTCTAGCGATATCTAGTGTATATATCTATGTTTCTATAAAAGTGAGCAGAACAATGCACAAGTATTCTATTGCCTGTAGTAAACACACATCCCGATGAGCAAGAGAAGACATTGGAAAAAGAGTTTACAGGATTTTATTTTATTTTTTGCAACAAATGTGTTCAACTAGTCCTATGAGGCTCCAGGAACCACTGAAGTCACAATGAATGTTTTGAAAATGCTTCAGCTGTCTATGGAGGATGAGAGAGCTCTCTGATTTCATCAAAAATATCTTCATTTGCTTTCTAAAGATGAACGCCGAAGATCTCAGGGGATTGGAAAGACATAAGGGAGAGTAACTAATAATATGTTTAATTTTTTAAGTGAACTAATCCTTTAAGTACATGGAGTATTAGAAAGATAAAGTGAGTTTGATCTGCAGCAAACTCTTCTTCCTTACCTGCACTCGTTTGTTTTTCCATAAGATATTGTAAGCCTCAGGAGAGAAGGGGCAGGCCCCGTGATTAGTGATGGACATGTCTTAAGCTCAAAGGGAGACGCATGACATGGAACACATATAGAACTACATGCATGGGAGAAAACCACACGCATACCCGGACGACATCCATGCACGCACACACATACACTCACTATCAGAAAACACCCATTCAACGACAGTATCCCAATGCGTCTCTGAGAGGAAAGTGGGGGAGTAGGCACCTCAGCATACGTCACAAACAAACATGTATAAATCGGGGAGACTAACCAAGGAAAAAGATAATGGAAGCTATGAACAGACCAGGAACACACATGCAAAAATGGCAGTCAAACAGGTTTTCTGGGCTTTAAAGAAAATGAATATACATTCAAATATAGAAAGTGACATTCAAATGAAACTATGGAATTAAAATGAAAATAAATGTCCTGATGTGGCTTCACCTCAACTAAACTCCCTTTGCATAAAATAGAAAGCCGGACCTGAACTATGTTACATTGTTTACATGACCGTTCACCAGAAACCTTTTCATTAGACTGATGCTTTGCTCTAATTTTACTTCACACTCAAATGAGGTATTATTCACAAATCCTAATATTTCCATATTCACAATACATGAGAGATTTGTTTTACAGGTTTAATTCATAGTAAGAGCAACTTGAGCACTTCCTTTTTTTGAAAGAGATGTTTCGTTTTAGTTGAGCTCTTTCAACAGCATCTGTGGCGCATTACTGATTACTACAAACCATTTAGACTAGTCCCCTTAATGCATAAATATATATGCAGTGCTCAGCATAATTGAGTACAGCCCATTTTGAAAATTAATATTTTTATCCACTTCTCAGTGAATATAGGCAATGTATTTTGGTGCATTTAAACAAATAAGGTTTATTAAACAGATATATTTACAAAAAATTTATTTGAGCTTTTGCTTTGCATTTTATTTAACCTATATGTAAAAGTCCAATGCATCTACCTTTGTTAAAAGTGTAAGAAGAGAGTTAAATGCAGAGGTTAATTTATTTATTTACGCATTTATTTATTCCATCTTTTTTTTTACTATTATTATTATTATTCTCTCTCTTTTTGGTTTTTGCTCTGATTTATTTCCTTTTTTGTTCATTATTTATTATTATATTCACCAGGAGTCGGTGGGGTGGGGTAATAATTGAAAATGCAGTTGTCTATAACTATGTTTGCAAGATTATTTTCAACTGTTCAATAAAAACTGCATAACAAAAAAAATCTATTTTAGTCACCAAAGATATTCAGAAATTGAAAGATAATACAATTACATTCAAGTAAAATATTACAAAAAATAAATTACAACCTACAAGATTTTCTCTTGAATTTCCCTTTAAAAATGTGCATTTAATATTTTTCTCTAACATATAAATTTGGGTGTACTAGTTTTTGGGCTGCTAGTTATTTTGTTAGATAAGCTCCAGATTTGTCTTCAGTACTGACTAATCTAATATACAGTTGAAGTCAGAATTATTAGCCCCCCTGAATTACTCGCCCCTGTTAATTTTTTTCCCTAATTTCTGTTTAACGGAGAGCAGATTGTTTCAGCACATTTCTAAACATAATAGTTTTAATAACTCATTTCTAATAACTGATTTATTTTATCTTTGCCATGATGACAGTAAATAATATTTTACTAGATTTTTTCAAGACACTTCTATACAGTGACACTTAAAGGCTTAACTAGGTTAATTAGGTTAACTAGGCAGGTTAGGGTAATTAGGCAAGTTATTGTATAATGATAGTTTGTACTGTAGCCTATCGAAAAAATATATAGCTTAAAGGGGTTAATAATTTTGACCTTAAAATGGTTTTTAAAAAAATAAAAACTGCTTTTATTCTAGCCGAAATAAAACAAATAAGACTTTCTCTAGAAGAAAAAATATTATCAGACATACTGCGAAACATCAATTGCAAAATATTTGAAACAGAAAAAAATTAAAAGGGGGCGAATAACTGTATATGCAACAAATATAATATTATATAGCTTCCTATTGAAATTATGAATTTAAAAGAGAGATTTGTGAGGGGTGTACTTATATATATGCTGAGCACTGAATACACCATAACAGCAATAAACCACAATTAAATAATAATAATAATAAATAAATAAAACAAAATAAATTTCTTTTAAATTTCAACATAACATAAATAAATAAATACATATTTTTTCAAGTACATATTACAATGCTAATTACAATGTTAAACATTGCAGTGAATAAGTGAATATATATTACATATACAAGCCTGAAATTAATCCCAGTCAAATTCTGACTTGAAGTTAATTTTATTGAACCTGCAAATGTTTGTTTTTTTGTTTGTTTGTTTGTTTGTTTGTTTGTTTGTTTGTTTGTTTGTTTGTTTGTTTTTGGCTGTAAATAACACTTCATTGTAGAAAAAATACTTCTCAGTTTTTTTTTACATTTGAAGAAAAACTTTAAGTCAGAAATTGCCAGGGGTATAATTTCAGACTTGACTATAGATTTATATTAATTGTGATTAATCGCATTAAAAATAAAAGTTTGTTTTGACAATGTACATGCATGTTCTGCGTATATTTAATATGTATATACACTCATGAATGCATATGTTTGAGAAAATGTTTATTTATAGTTCGATAAAAAAATATAAAACTGTATACGTTTATACAAAGTATATATAATACATTTAAATATCTATGAAACAAAATTAATATGTATAGTTTTGTGTATGTATGGGTGTGTATTACATATACATAATAAACATAGAGAATACACACACATATAATATGTCAAAACAAACTTTTATTTTAGATGCGATTATTCGTGATTAATTTTTACCGAGCACTAATATATTATAAAAGAGTAAAGTAAAAAAAAAGACTCATTTATACTTCAATAACATAACAAAGATAGACAGATACAGTAAATAGATAGATAGATAGATAGATAGATAGATAGATAGATAGATAGATAGATAGATAGATAGATAGATAGATAGATAGATAGATAGATAGATAGATAGATAGATACGATAGATAGATAGATAGATAGATAGATAGATAGATAGATAGATAGATAGATAGATAGATAGATAGATAGATAGATAGATAGATGGATAGATAGATGGATAGATAGATGGATAGATAGATGGATAGATAGATGGATAGAGTAGATACGATAGATAGATACGATAGATAGATACGATAGATAGATAGATAGATAGATAGATAGATAGATAGATAGATAGATAGATAGATAGATAGATAGATAGATAGATAGATAGATAGATAGATAGATAGATAGATACAGTAGATAGATACGATAGATAGATAGATACGATAGATAGATAGATAGATAGATAGATAGATAGATAGATAGATAGATAGATAGATAGATAGATAGATAGATAGATAGATAGATAGATAGATAGATAGATAGATAGATAGATAGATAAATAAATTTCAATAACGAATCACAATGCTACTGTTTATATTAGTATTCATATGAGGTAAACGTGTCTTTGTTAAACACGAGTGACTTTTTTTTTCTAAAATGTGTATTTTAAATTTACTGACAAAACAAAACGAAATCCCGTCGTACAGATGTTGTCAAAATAGCTTCAATTATATAAATATTGACCACAACTATCCCTTTAAAAGAAACACTTTGAAATGATTGTGTTTTCTTGCTATAACAAATGGCTGCTTTAATTCCTTAGCGAATCTCCCCACCATGCATTCAAACATAAAGCCATGCGCACCAGCGTATTTAAATGCACTTGCTGCAACCCAATGAAAAAAAAAACTGCTGTTTTAATGCATGGAAATGTGCTATACCCTCTCTAAGCCCGTCTGATTGGTGTTTCTAGGCTGATCTGCATAAATAAAATCCTGCGCGTCCAGAATACAGCCTGGGATCTGCGAGTTGGAACAGGTAAACGGGTAAAGGATGAACTCAAAGACAACAAACAGGTATGAAAAGAAAGAAGATTCTGATCCCTGAATAACTGCAATGAAAAGGAGCAGAAGTCTTTCAAATAAAGAATCGACAGTAGCTGTTAAACACTGTTACCCTCTTACTAAATAGACACTACTTTCTATTTCGTGACCTGATGGATGACAAACACGCACACACACATGGGTATAATAATTATGCAACAGCAACTGACCTCACTTATGGGTATGAAGACCTCTACGTAACAAAGCTCATAAAGTAAATGAGAAATGAAGGCAGATGGGAAACGGGTGTGGAGGGACTAGGGGGGAATGGATAGCAAAGAGGATTTTATATTTACCTTCTTCATGTTAGTGCCCACATAACTCTTGGCCTCCTCTTTGAACTGTGGTAATCTGTAGAGAAGCACATACATGCGTTTCAGTTTGCTAGATATTTGAATGCATTTATGGCAACAAGTTTAATTGGCTGTTTTTACAGGTCCGTTCTAACTAGTGGCAAAAAAAACCCCACCCACAAATCATTTAAGCCGCCCAAATGAATAGCAATACTGCACCAATGGAACCAATATATAAATGCATATTATATACAGTAAATATATTATATACAGTTGAAGTCAGAATGCTATGCTTATTTTAGGACGTTTTAATGTACATAGTTCGATCACCTATGCTCTGCAGTCCACAATAGCTTTTTGGAATGGTGCATTTGATTTTCCAGCACTTCTTTAGTGCGCATCTCAGTCTAGTTCCTCCGCAGAGGAATTTATTTTTAACAATAACCCTTAAAACTTTAAAGACTTTCCTTCAACCTGCAGTCACTACTTTATTTTTTCATGTCAATGGGGATTAGAAAAATCAGTCCTGTGATTCCTGTCCAATCATAGAAGGTAAATCACATCATGATGAACTACCTCAAGACATGGGTGATTTATAATTGCAGTAAACCGTTTGGAAGCACTAAAAGTGTCCAAGAAGATGTCCAAAATCTTTACACACATTGACCCAGAGACTGTTTAGATGCATGTCACTAATGAGAAAATGAAAATGAGAAAATGTCACTGATGTTTACTGTATGATGACCGAAATGGCATCATGACGTCAGATTGACGTTGTACCCCAACATCGCGGGCATTGCATTTTGTTTGGAAATGAAAATTGGGTTGACACCAGAACCCAACATAAGTCCGACCACAATGTGCAACGTCCAACCTAAAATCAACCAAATATCAACGTCTAATGATGTTACAGCTTGACGTTGTTTGGACGTTACCCCTATGACGTCTATCAGATGTTGGATTTTGGTTGCCATACCTGACAAATAAAAGTCAGTATTTGATGTCAATATGACGTTGGTTTAAGATGTTGGCTTTTGGTCACTTTTCAACACAATCAAAAATCAACGTCATTTAACGTCAAAATAACATGGTCCTTAGACGCTGGCTAGACATTGAATTTTGGTCATCTGACATCACAACCTAAATCTAAACTAATATTACGTTTCATGACGTTGTGTGCTTGCTGGGCAATAACTAAATGCACTACAGCAGTGGTATGGAACCTATGGCTCGCAAGCCGCATGTGGCTCTTCGGCCAAAAATACGTGGCTCTCCAGCTGTCTCCCTTAAATACTGTAATAATTTACGGTTTAAGAATTTTAACCATCGCTAGAAACCAGTTTCCTATTGAAAATACAATAACAATTCCCTTTTAATTGTATTTTATTTCATTTATTTATTTATTTTTACAGCAAAATGAATAAGAAATCAGTTTACAATAAAAGGACATTTCGACCAAACTTTAACTGCGACACTAATAAAGGGCAAACAACTTATGTTGCTATGGTAACCTCGCACGCGTAAATTCAACAACATTTGACGACTTGCTCTACATACACACACCCCAATGGCTCTTTAAAACCAAAAAAATCTGGAATGGCTCTGTAAAAAGGTTCCCGACCCCTGCACTACAGAATGTTACGTTTACACACATCCACAAATTGCATGTGAATGCGTCAGCTTTTTACAGCATAATACTCACTACTCTTGAGTACTTTTGAAAGGTCTTTTTACTCATACTTTGAGTAATATTTACAACAGATACTTTTACTTTACTGGCACTACATTTTTAGGCAAGTAATGGTACTTTTACTTAAGTTTTCAGTATTCTTTTCAGCACTGCTTGAGATTCACAAAATATGGAAACTATTAAATAGCATATTTTTTACAGTGTAATTATTTTTTTTGGACAAAACCTGTTACCAGGTCTCTAAAATAGTGCAAAACTAAAACTTTCGCAAAAGTGCAGTTTAATTAACACATTTGGCATGATGACCGCTCTGAGAAACACGGAGAACAGGCAATATGTCCAAAGACTCAGCATCTTTGTGTCCGAGGTCGCGACTTCTGACCTCCTGTTCTGATTCATTAGCTGAATTAGATGGATGATGTTCTCAGGCAGAAGGCATTGTCTGCATGTGTGATCGTGTTTGTGTGGACACTGCGGCTTTTCCTCAGAGTGAGATGTCAGCGCTCAGGCTGGGAGAGACGGCTCCCGATGTTAACTCTGCTCCGCGTTAATGGAGTGTTGTCTTGCCGGCTTGATTATGGGATGATCTGTGAGTCCAACAGATTAACATCCCTAATGCTTTCAGCGGGCTGCTTAAGCCTCCTTCTGAGCACTCAATAAGATCCGCTGTTCATTACTCGGGCTCTCTCGACCACACACACACACACACACACACTACATTCGCCGCTTATTACCCTTAGGCACACAGAAATACACACACTCATTATTAAGGCCTTTCACACCCTCATTGTGAAAGCGACGTGGACAAGAGGGTCTGGGCAATAAGAACGTGCACAATGGGAGCGGCAAACTCATGTTGTGTGTTTGTGTGCGTGCATGTAAGATTAAAAGGTGTTGTTGGCTATAATTAAAAATTATTAATGAACACTTCACACCTGAAGGACATTTGCAGTGCGTGGAATTATAAAAACAAATAGGGGATGTTTACATGGTTTGAAACCAGGTCAAAACGATGTAAAATTATTCAAATGCTTCAACGCAAGAAACATCGTCTGATGCATTTTGATTCAGCCTTTCATAAAAGACAGAATTTGGTCATTATGTCTCTGTTGCATGCACATGTGTGATTGTGAGTGTGTGTGCGCGTGTCTAATCTATATGCAGATGGGTAGAGTGAGATGTGCGCCTCGGTCTCATCCTCTCGTCTGTGCGGGATGTGACTGGAAGTCTAATGCGAGTGGATACGCACCTCTGATAAATGCCACCCCATAATCATGTTATTGCATTAGAGCAGCAGTACACTATGACCCGTGCAGAAGACTAAGGGCTTCTGTTCACAATTACACCACCATCATAGAACTGCCAGTTAGATGGGATTTAAAATTTAAGAGAAGATATTATTAGTGTGTTCATGATTACTGTAACAATAGACTGAACTAAAGATGTCAGCCGACTAAATCTGCATTTAATACTCTTTATTCTTTAACGCTGCAAACGCAACGTTCGAATATCACCTTGGCATGTAATATTCTTACTATTCTGCCAAAGACAACTGATAATCTGAATAATTTAAGCTTCTAAAGTAGGCCCAGGTGGAACGCTAACCTTTTTCGAATTTTACGCACTGATAGAGAGAGAAAGCCTGTAGGGTTTGCTGAATAAATTTACTGCAATATCATTTGAAACTAGATATGATTAACTGACACAGAGATAGAAAGTGGATAGATAAAAATATATATATTTTAGTTTAATTTAGTATCAAGTAGGGGTAGAACGTACACTGGTCTCACGGTTCGGTTACGATTATCATGCCATTGATTCTGTTCAATTCGATACCTCGGTGTATTGACGATGCAATCTGTAAACAATTTGATATTTCACTTAGCAACACAATAATTCTTGTATTAAAATTTTAAAGTTTATAAATATATTTATATATTCTTTGTAATACAATTTTGTCCTTTAATACAAACAGTCAGATATGTGTACCAGGCATGGGTCGGGATAAGTTTCTGAGGGTATAATAACCTTGTATACAAATACCACGGTTTCACGGTTTGCTCTAAAATAAGTTCTTTTCAAATGTCTGGGTAAAAAAAAAATTAATTAAAAATAAGATATCCCTATTGAACAATCAGTTTTAATTTAGGAAACATTTATAATATTTTGGAAAAGTAAACATGTCAGGCTTAATAGTAAATCAGATTTCTGCTTTCTTCATTAGTTTCAAAAACACAGATTTCTTTAGAACACATAAAAATACATAAAATAAATTCTTACATATACATTGGTAACAATATAACAGAACATTTTAACGGTATTAAAACCTTAGCTGCATCCCAAATTGCATACTTATGCACTATTCCACGCCATTTTGTGATATAGTGTAAGTGCGTTCACACTGAAAACTCTAAAAATAATTAGTGCACTTTAATTACCCGGATGATAAACTCATTCAACCGGTAAAATGAAGTGTGTAATGATGGACACTTCATGCACTCAATGACCGCAGCTTTGCTCACGTAGCGGAAGGGGCGGGGCTAGAGCGCACATGTTGGATAACTTTATTTATTTTAGATGGTGCAAGCAAAATTCTCCAACGAGAGTGATTATAGCGCCTCCCGATGGTGAATGCGATTATACTGATGACAGGTATTATTTAATAGTTTAGTAATTTAATAATTTGATTTGGCAACCGTCAAAGTCATCAGGGAAATGGTTTGAATTTCCGCTTAGTAAATAAACATTAGTGCTCCATTTGGGGCGACACTACATACATATACTATACTGTTGAGTGTGTAAGTGCATAAGTACATAGTGTGCCATTTGAGACGCAGCTCTTGACTTTTCCAAACCGTGGTAAACCTTGAAATCGGTTATGGTCCCATGCCTAATATGTACAGTACCTTTAATTTTACCTGCTGCAATAAAACACTCTTTTAAAATGCATCAAACAAAACTCAAGTACATGAACAGAACAACATGAGCAATTATAGCGTGCTTTAATCCATTACTCTTTTTACTTAACAAAGAAAAATTGTAAAATATGTATTGAGAAGTCTTAGACCTTTAAAATGATATATGGTATGCCATGATTAGATTAGGATTTAATTACAATATAATGAAGTAAACTTAAGCGGGTTCTGATCGGTCAGTTGCAACATACCAAAAGTATGTTATCCCGAGATGACAACCGCTAAATAACACAAGTGCATCCAGGAACTTCGAAACTGTAAGGTGCCATCTTGTGAATTAATCATACGGAGGTTAACTTCATTTAACCGTTTTCTTTTCGTTTTGTATCGGTCTGCCAATAAACCTGTTGGGCTTTATTCTGCAATAACAACCTCCTGGATGTACTTTATCCCTAAAGCCTGATTTTTACTTTCACCTGGAGCCGCATCGCACTCCTCCGCTGACTGCGCACGAACCTCACGAAACGGACGAGACTTTTATACTTGACGCATTCAGCGTAGTGATATTCTTTAGAACGTCAGGGAGTGGTCAAAAGAAACAGATCGGACAGTAAAATCAGACAGATAAACAAAGTAGGAGGAAGTTTCTGTCATATCATTACTATTATTGAAGATTTTTAAACTAATTATTTTTATACATTATTTTGACGATTATAAAGATTTTTATAACCATTGAAAATTTTTTTATAATCAAACTTTGATGCATCACTTGCATTTGTTCATACCTTGGACAGTTCTACCTATTGAAGTTTGTTAAAATATTAATGACAACAGAACATGGGTGGCTCTACAAATATACATGTTTTATTATAGAAAGAATAACCCATTATCACCAATAAAGTGCAAAAAAAACAGGGCATCAGTACGTTGTAAACCAATAGGTTCAAATATTTCTTTTCAGTAATTAAATATATCATTTGTTCCTTAATTATTATAGTTTTGTAACTATTCAATTATTTTAAATTCAAAATGAATGATGAAAAAACATATCTGTAATTAAATAATCTGTTTTGGCTTTAATAAATTTATGCTTCAGGTTTTTCCAAACTTAACAAAAACTTTCCTCCTTTCCCACTGCTGTTGCAATTTCTAGCCAAGAATTATTGGCTATCTGGTTACCACTATGATCACACATGGACGGATCATAAAGATGTCTGTACAGTCGTACCTGTTTCAGACAAAATCTCTTCAAAATGATTTATTATTCAACTCAAATGAAACTCGGTGCGACGCGAACTGTTTGCTCGAGTCTCAAAAAATTTAATCCACCAGTCGAAATCATGTCACTCACCCAAAGCGAACCTACGCAAACACTGCGATGACGTCACATTCACCGTGCGCACTCAAGCAAACTAGCGGACACGTTGAAAATAAACCAGGCTTGAAAATAAACCAGACTTAACAACATCACATTTTGTATATAATAATTGCAGAATCTGTAAACATAAGAGACTTTATTCAAAACTAATTATTCAAAAACATACGTAAAACACAGAAACATGTGCCCAATTGGCGTACTTATTCTACATCCTAAAAGTATGTACTTTTTTTCGTTAAGAAAAAGTAAATACATTTACCACAAAGAAAAATCTCCTCAGTTCTTTGGATAATTATGCATTCAAAAGCTAACATCTTTAAGTTCACATTATTGCTGCAGATGAAAATATAACATGGACAAGTGATTTAAATATTTTCCAGTTACTTTCTTTATATTTTCCAGACTAGATATCCCCTTGTTAAGTCAAGACGTATCGAATACTCTTTCTAGGTCCTGTCCGCTACTCATTTGAATTGAGAAAATATTTGTTTATGGCCACTTTTTAGTCATTTCACACTTTAGAGTGAATTTTATATAAAATCATAATGTACACAAATGGCAAAATTGTAACAATTTATAAAAAATAAATCACTTTCTGGCCATCGGATATTAGGCATGGATATATATATATATATATATATATATATATATATATATATATATATATATATATATATATATATATATATATATATATATATATATATATATATATATATATATATATATATTTCGAAAGTATTACATCACTTTGTAAACGTTATTACCATTTGATGAGTCTCTCCATGCAGTTTGATAGAAAGCTTGGACCCGGAAGCCGCTGCGCGTGACGTCACACTTAACAAGCGGATTAATTATTAGTCATTCAAACAACCTCAACTGGGTCTGCCATGTTTGTAGTTTGTTTACAGTTTTTACCTGAGTTTGTAGTTCTAATTCACATCCAACGCTTACTGTATTGTAGGCAACATTAGCCGTTTGAGTGTAATTGGTTCTACACTTTGAATTTCGCAAACCTTTTCAATATACTGCGGTTTGAGACATACTAATTATATTTTTGAATACTATTTAGAACGAATAGTATAGGAATTGGGACGCAGCAATGGGCACACATTTCCACCAGTCCCCGCCCCAACACAACATGGTGCAGAAAGGGGTCAACATGGGCAGATTCTGTGTGGGCCTGTTAATTAGCTATGCTTTGCATTGTCAGAGACTGATGCTTTCACCTGTCCCTGTCTGCGTGTGAGGGGGAAGTCGGAAACCTCCGGAGGTAATTGAGAGAGGCCTGAGAGTGAAATTGGAGCCTGTTACAGCGACAGACCCAGTTCCTGTTGTGTTTGGTCTCAGGTTCGGTTTGATTATGTGAACAGCAAGAACACGACTCTGTTCCTAATCCCCACCCATCCCTACATCCCTTCTTCCATTCTCTCTCTAGTTACCTGGAGAAGAGCAGCTGCACCATGTCCACCAGCGTGTGCTCCGCTGACTTTCTCAACAGTTCTGTGATGAGAAAAGAGCAAAAGCAGAGAGAGAAAAACAAGAGAAAAAGAAAAGGGAAATGTTAGTTCAGAAGACAAGAGCAGCACCTCGGGGGCTCAGAGTCCAGACTTTGTTTGGTCAGGATTAGAGCAGAGGTCTATCGCAGTCCAGAGACCACAAAAGGCAGATTCACATATACAGGGATGCAAACTTTTTATCATATAAGATCAAATTATTAGCCCTAATGTGAAATTTTCCTTCTTTTTCAAATATTTGCTAAGTGGTGTTTGTATTTACAATGATATTTTTCTTGTGGAGAATGCCTTTTTTATGATTACAGTCAAACTATTATTAGGTTTATTATTAGGCCACTTAAATGTCTATCTATCACCCTCTCTCTCTCCCTATATATATATATATATATATATATATATATATATATATATATATATATATATGTATGTATGTATGTATGCATGTATGCATGTATGTATGTATGTGTATATATATATATATATATATATATATATATATATATATATATATATATATATATATATATATATATATATATATATATATATATATATATATATATACATACACATATACACACACATACATACATACATACATACATGCATACATGCATACATTTATACACACACCCAGTTTTTACCTGTTTTATGGATTTATATAAAATGTTGAAATTATTTAAATTCTTTAAAACAAGGAGAAACTTTAACAAATCTACATTTGTGAATATAAAATTTTGCTACAATCAACATATTAATAAATTAAGATCAATTGGTTTTGATCTTTAGTTTTATTCTATAATACCGGACTTATTTTTTGATGAAGGTTTGAACTTTAAGTGTTTAAATGAGAAAGAAAAGTGTAAAAATGTTAACGCCTGTCTGAGAAAAGTGTATAGTGAGGGGTTTTACAGTCTTAAAACATCTATAATAATTGTAAAAAATAAAGCTGACTACTTTTGCGAATTTTGCCTATAGTGGGTTATTTTTAGAACAGAACTCCAAATAACAAGGGACCACTGTATTTATAATTTGAAATAGTTTTAAACTACATTTTTAAATATTTTCTAATTTATACAGATTTTTTTTTATGTAATTGCTTCACAATATTACTGCTTGTTTTGTATTTCTGATAAGAAATAATAGCAATCTCATGAACACCATAGATATTTTGCTTAAATATTTATTTATTAAAAATGATTTAGAAAACCTCAATATCAGGTCTCAGTCTATGCACACAAATTATTTTATTATAATTGAATAAAATAAAATAAAATAAAATAAAATAAAACACCATTTTGAACAAAATCAATGGTATCATAAATATACAAATAGCCAGGACAGGCCAGGTCTACTAAAAACTCCCACTAGCTTTATTTATTACTTAGACATGGACGCTTATTTTGAAATAAGCCAAACAAATTGCAGGTTCTGTGCAACTTGGTTATATTTAATATTGCTTTGATGAGTTAATTTGCGCTAATTCTGCACAGATTTTAGCAAACTGAATAAACATAATTAGCAAAATATAACCCACCAGACTGGCTAGTGAACTGACACTGTTACCTGTCGCCGCTGATTTTAAAATCACAGCTGTCACAAATCCAACCTGATTCATTCATTCATTCATTCATTCATTCATATTCTTTTCGGCTTAGTCCTTTATTAATCAGGGGTTGCCACAGCGGAATGAACCGCCAACTTATCCAGCATATATTTAATGGAATGGATACCATTCCAGCCGCAACCCATCACTGGGAAACCAACCTGATTCAAGATGTTTAATTTCGTTGTGGTTAGGACAATATAGAATAGTAAAGTTCAACTGAAGTTGTATTTGTTGGCAATGGTGATGCGAGTAGACTTATAATATTGCAGAGAAAACTCTACAATTGCTAATATTAGATTCAGTGGAAATGACACAATCTAATGTTAATCTAATATTAACAATGCAATATCAGAGCAAAATTAACAGTTCCAAGATAGACACACAGCACTGTTATTTATGCCAATTATTCTGCTAACTTTAACAGATGCAAGAAGAGCTCAGAAATCATTCTTTTCAGACTTTATGATAACTCTTTAAGATTTAGACAACTAACAATAATGACATTTATTGGATGAAAAACAGCAAATTGCAACAGAACGTAAAGGTTGCATCCCTGCATACTGAGAAGTTCCAGCCTGATCTCACGAGAAAACGTAAGTGTTTTACGTTTTGTCAGTTTATTGGCTAATTCATACAAATTCGTACGAGTTCAGTCATACGAAATTGTACGATTTTAAAAAGGAGGTGTGGCACCTAACCCCACCCCTAAATCCAACCATCATTGGCGGATGAGCAAATCGTACTACATTGGATGAATTAGATCGTACGAATTCATACAAATTAGCCACTAAATCAAAAAGTTACGAATTGCCGTGAGATTGTGTTGGAAGTTCAACACTGTATATCGAGAGAAGACACTTTATCCAAAGCTTTTTGCAGTTTACTTAAAACATGTTTTCTCTTGAATTAAAACCATGATTTTGTCATTTTTTCAATCAAATAAAATGTAAAAAAATAATTATAATTAGAAAAAGAGAGTAGATAAATTCATTTCTATGGACCTTCATTTTACTTACCACTTAATCTCATTTCAAAGCATATACGGAAACAGGACTGCATGATCTCACAGACAGATTCATTGGTAAGATGGGCTCCAACAGGAGTCAATAGCAAAGTCCTCAAAACCTAGAAATAATATTAAGAAAAACATCAACTTTACTGAAGCCACTTATCTGGATGCATATCAAACGCATTATCTATACATGCACACACAAAAAGACGCACACACAGACAAACACTACAGTATATTGCCAAATGTTTTGAGGCATCTGCCTTTACATGAACATCACATGAACTTTCTGTGACATCCTGATCTTAATATGCAGGGTTTAATATGGACTTGGCCAACCTTTTGCAGCTATAACAGCTGTAACTGTTCAGGGATGGCTTTCCACAAGGTTTAGGATTTTGTTTATAGGAATTTGGACTATTCTTCTAGAAGCGCATTTGCAAGGTCAGGTACTGATGTTGAACAATAAGGTCCGACTTGCAGTCTCCATTCTAATTCATTCCACTGATGTTTGGTCAGGTTGAGGTCAGGACTTTATGCAGGCCAGTCAAGTTCCACTAAACGTGCACAATCATGTCTATATATGGACCTTGCTTTGTGCACTGGTGTTAGACATGTTGGAACAGGAAAGGGTTGGTATTATGACATTGTCCAAAATGTCTTAGTTTAAGTGAAAGGAACTTTTAATGCTTCAGCATACTAACGGCCTATTCACACGGGGCGTCAGCGTCAATGCTTTGCATTCACTTTGAATGGGTGACGTCAGGCATTGCTGATCTGCATTGTGGTTCCGTCGGCGCCCCTTCAGTGGCGTTGCTTGCTTCAGAAGTTGGGAACTTCTCAACTTTTCAAGTGCCAATGGACGCATCAGCCAATCAGATCGCTTTATGCAAATACACTAGCTCAGACAGCAATCTAATTTCTAATTTCATTGGCTGATGCTGCTCTGATGATTGCGTCATCCTCAACTACAGACACTCCCTCTGTCAAGCGTTGACGCTGAAGCCCCGTGTGAATCGGGCGTAAGTGACCAAGTACAACCCTCCATCATAATCCCCCCCCTCCACCAAACTTCACATTTGGCACAATTCAATCAGGCAAGTATCATTCTTCTGGCAACCACCAAACATAGAGTCATCAGCTTGATTGGTCACTTCAGAGAACAAGTCTCGACCAACTGTTTTGTAACCTTGCAATGGCCCCGTCTAGTCTTTCCTGGACCAAAAAGCTGCACATGAACACACCTTAAAACCTTCACCAATCAGATTAGCACTTTTGTTCACTTGCACGGAGCTGCTGAAGTTACAGTAAACAGCACTTGGAGGCGCTCAAGCGCAAAACTGTCAATGCGAGCGCACATTGAAGAATATGACCAGAGGCAATATGAACATGGAGCTGCTTATTGCTCTGGTAAACAATAATCATTTCTTCGTCGCTAGAGCTGGAGCTCCTGCTTAAACCATCCATGCTTGTTCAAATCGCTAGTAACTTTAACAAACAAGTGTGTCAACTTTCTCTCTTCTTCTTCTTCTGTGTCACAAGCGGGTGTCAGAAACTTAAAGTTGTGTAGCGCCATCTAACGCCAAGGAGTGATTTGCATACTCTTCTGCTCGATGCCAGTGAAAAATCGATTGGGTTTGAATCTGGAAAAACGTCTCGAAAAACGTTGACGATAAACGCAAACGAAAAGCGTCCCGGTGTGTATGAGCCTTTAAACCATAATTCTACTCTTAGTAATAAGGCAGCACTGGCAATAAAACAAATATGTTTAACCAGTCAAAGTGGTTAGTGGGGGTGTTTGTCTAACTTGCCACAGGCGAAATCTACCCATGTTGGTGGGTGTTAACGTCAAGCCCTGATCTTATATAAAAATATATTTAAAATATCTATAAAAATATATAATATCTCAAAACCCTTCTTGATGAAAGTGGTCTGTGTGACCAAGCGTGTTACCTGGAGGATTTTCATCAGCACCACCTCATCACTTGCAGGGTCGGTGCCCACGAATCTTGCATGTGTGACCGCATCAGCCATGTTCTCGATGCACTCCGCTGCCCCTTCATGATTGGCATCTGTGAAGGACAGAGACGGGCGAAACTTAAAACAAACTAAAAATACCCTAATATATTCCCCCTCACTCTCCCATTAATGCTCGCGATTCTCAGGCAGATAAGCTGTACGCGGGTCATAATGACATGACCGTGCTTACGTGATTAATCTTACACAATTAACCTGGTCACCGGTTCAGCTATCAACTGACCACGCTCCATGTGAAGAGCACATCTGACATCTAATCACCAGATGTGTGCGCTTTTGTGGACGGGCCTGCTAAATTGGCTGTCTAGGCAACGGTGTTTTGAAACCCAAGCAGGGCCAGATAGCAGGCTGGAGCCAGGCTGCTTTTTTCTTTCCCATCGCCTTTAAAGAGCATTTCATTAACTAATAAGAGCAGACTGCCTGGGGAGGAGGAGGCCGGGGCTGTGACTGCAGGTAAAGCCTTGACACAAGAGTGCATTCCACTTATTAGCAGGCAAATAACACAGAAAGAGAAGGAAAGAGAGATGGGACAGCCATTTCCCTGAACCCTTAGTGAGCAGCAGCCACATAATTATTAAGATAACGAGAAGGCCTCTTGTCCTAAAAACTGATTTTATTAATTACATTTTTTTTTTTTAGGAGTTTTCACCTTTAATGTTATAGGACAGTGAAGGAGAGACAGGAAAGCATTGGGAGCAGAGAGAGGGGAAGGATCGGCATAGGACCTCGAGCTGGGAATCAAACTCCGGCCGCCGTGAACACCTTGGTGCTAATATGTCGGCGCACTTAACCACTAGGCTATGGGCGCCGACTATTAAATACATTTTTTAAGCCAAATCTCAAAACTGTCCTATGGTGTGACTGTCTCATCATAGTTGAATAAATGATAGCTCTTTCATCTTAAAAAATAAAAATTGCTAAATCATTAAGAATTGCCTCAGTCCTATTTTACAAGTGTCTAGTTTTAGTAAATGAAAATCATTTTTTCATCCATTTATTTCTAAAAACATAAGAACTTGATACTATTTGTAACTGAAAATGTCCTCTGGTGTGACACTACAGTTTATACTAATTTTAAAACCTGCAATTCTATGAAAACTTTAATTAGTTGAGGAACCTCATTCAAGATCATGTGACTGAAGCCCCCTGTGAAGCCCATGATCTGCACCTGTTCCGTTAGTCTCTGAATTTTTTACATATATGATAAATATGTACATTTAAATACATTTACATGTTTGGAACCACTATAAAATAGTTGTGTTTTCTTTGACACCCTTATTTATTGAAAATGTCCAAGTCCCACAGAAAAAAAAGAGAATTCGATCTAAATATAACACCTAAAATAAATAGAACTACATAATGATAAGTGTCCAACAATGAAGATAAATTACTCGCACGCTATTTGTATATCTTTAAGAGTGATCTCTTAATAATCCAATTAAGAGTTGATTTTCTTCATTTTTGCTCTTAAACCACGTTTTACAGTACAGTTCAGTTTTGAGAAAAAGACTAAGAATTGATAAAGTGACCCCTTATATTTTCTTAAAGCTTACCTCAAACTACATAAATATAAATATTTTTTCATCAAAAAAGCATAGCCACACATGTACTGTATGTGTATACAGAATAAAGCTGAACAATGCATTGTTTGATCATCGATATTGCAATGTGTGTCCGCAATAGTGACTGCAAGATATGCAATGTTGAGTTGCGATGACCAGGAACCGCAGGTCACAACTGAGGTGAGATTTGTGGAGACTCCTCAAAATTTAAGCATAATAGAGTGAAGGTTGATCATCTGCATGTGTTTTTAAGGCCTGTGACTATGTAAGAATTTTAATTGAGCATAACAAGTTTAATTTTATTGAACAATTTATATGATGAAAGCTGTGCATTGTACATTTGATTATATAATTTCTGTAACCGAATACTGTTGAACTCTCCCCAGAAAACCATAAATCACTGTTTATTTCACTTTAATATTTGTATCGTTGTGTTTATTTATGACTGTATTTGATTTATTATATTTACATAATATAAAATCATTCCAATCAATCTAAAGTCTTTGTAAAAAGAGTTATTTAAGTCATCTGGTGAAATTATATCACAATATATTACATTATATCCTATAACACAATATTTATATAACAGAGAAAAAATATATACAAATCGCAGAGAAAAAAATATATTGCAATGTAATTTTTCCAATATCGTGCAGCCCTAATACAGAATATGTATATATGCATATATGTATACACTAGGGGTGTAATTACGGATCACAACCCACAGTTTGGAATGCACGTAAAGCAATTTTTTTGAATTCGTAGGTTAATCCAACATTTATGACAATTGCAGAGAAATTGCCTTCCACCTCATTCAAATCAGGTGTTTGAAAGCATTTTGGCTTCCCTGAAAAAAATAATGATGACGGAAAAAGTTGTGGTGGGACCTAAATGCTTTCTTGGGCTAGTAATTAAAGGTTTTCTGTGGCTGTTTGTTTAGCCTGCATTAATGCACTCAATGATCTCAATTCAAACCCGCGCAACCTGAATGATAAATGATAATGATTTGCATACGTTTATTAATCCTTCGAATTGCTGATATCAAATCTGCGTTTGATCGAGATTTAGTTTTTACATTTTTTCAGTTCATTTCAAACAATTAAATAACACAGAAGTACTGGGAGAACAGTGTGTTGTTGAGATATAAACACTGATGTTTATGGTAAAGATTAAAATCAATGTTTAATGGAACTTGACGCTGGTGAATGTTGTAGTATTTACATTGTTTAACCAATAGGTGGCGACAAACAACTATCAAAATTATGTCACTGAATAGGTTTAAAAAAAATCAAAAATGATCCAACTATAATAAAACATGAAGTTGTATGTGTGAATTGTTGAATCATTATTGAAAATAAATATGATATGTTGTACAAGATGTTAAATTTCTATATTTAGAAATTATCAGCAACATTAGCAAAGATCAACTTTCATATTGAATATTTTCCTTTTTTACAGCTGGTTCTTTCTTGATTTTTATTAAAACTACAGGTTCTAAGTTTTGTTTGTTAATATCAATGGTTTTTGCAGTAATATTTTTGTGTAAATATTAAGCAAATGACATTCGTCTCCTCCCTTTTTTACTGATCTAAAAAATGGTCCGATCCGTGACTCAAAAACTGTAGTGTGATCCAAACCGTGAGATTCGTGATCCGTTACACCCCTAGTATACACACACACATGCACACATACAGTTGAAGTCAGAATTATTAGCCCCCCTGTTTATTTTTTTCCCCAATTTCTGTTTAACGGAGAGACTATTTTTTTCAACACATTTCTAAACATAATAGTTTTAATAACTCATTTCTAATAACTGATTTATTTTATCTTCACATAATGACAGTAGATAATATTTGACTAGATATTTTTCAAGACACTTTTATACAGCTTAAAGTGACATTTAAAGGCTTAACTAGGTTAATTAAGTTAACTAGGCAGGTTAGGGTAATTAGGCAAGTTATAGTATAACGATGGTTTGTTTAGTAGACTATCAGGAAAAAAAATAGCTTAAAGGGGCTAATAATTTTGACCTTAAAATGTTTCATAAAAACAATTAAAAACTGCTTTTATTCTAGCCGAAATAAAACAAATAAGAAAAAAGATTACCAGACATACTGTGAAAATTTCCCTGCTCTTTAAAATATAATTTGGGAAATATTTAAAAAAACTAAAAAAATTCAAAGGGGGGGGGGGCTAATAATTCTGACTTCAACTGTATATACTGGGTAGTAACTAATTAAATGTAACATGTATTATCCAATCAGATTCCAAAAAATAAATACTTGTAATTACTTGTAATTCCTTTTACTTGTAATTAATTGTAATTACTAAAAAAAAAATGTTAATAAACAACTTCAAAATAATGGAATCATGTACAAAATATGACAAATGATTTTAGTTTCATTACTCAATTAAACCGATTCATGAGCACCAAATCGATGTGTGAGAATAATTTCTAGACTGAGAACACAGCAACTTTTGCTTTACACTTTCTACTGAAAGAATCCTGTACATTTTCTTTAATTTATACTTTATTATTATTATTTTAGTTAATAGTTTTTAAATATCTAGATTAACAATGTCACACTGTACCTTACCGCTTCCTTTCAATACTAGACATGGTCTACAACAATAAAAAAAAACACTTTTAATTAGACTTAAATGTTAACTTCACATTTTAAATCAGATTTTCTTTAAACGAATGCGTTAGATAACTTGCAGACATATCCAAATCCCAGAGCCACTCAATTTCATGCGAAAATCTGTGAGCGAATGTGACTGAACCAAACAGCAATGAAGAGAGGCAGTCCCACAACAAACACGGGACCCCCTTCCAAACAGCCTATCTCCACGGAAACAAGAGCCAGAGTCTATTCAGCACAACATCAGAAGTCATCTAAAATACTAATCCTCACTTGGCACGGTCTACACAGCCGAGCGGCAGAGTTATTGTTGAAACAACTGAAGTCTGGGTGGGGCTGGAGGGTCTTTGTGCATGTGTGTGAGAGTATCAAAGAGGTTCAAACAGCTGTCGTGTACTAAAAGGTTAAGTAAAAGTACATTCAGACACCAGGGTGTCCCTCAAGTCAAAGAAGTGCTCATCTCTGAAAAAAAGAGTGCGTGCGTAAACCTTCAATCCAAACGTGCACGGGCAGCGATCTGGCTCTTTCAATCATAAAATAAATAAATAATTAAAATAATAAATGGTTTTACGGGTTGTGGTAGCTTATTTCCCTTCAGAAATGCCAATTTTCTTAAAGCACATGTCCAAACACTCCAAACAGAATGGTGTGTGGATGTGGCTGTAGCCGTTTTTTCAAGGGATAAGTGGCTGTGTAAGTGAGCCTTCGGGTTTGAGTACCGGCCTGGGAAAAAGAAGAGTGGGAAAGAGAGAGTGGGAAAAGTGGGATCTGGATATCTGTCAATACGGCCGTCCCCCCGAGCCCACCGACCTCAGGCCTGAGATTGAGGGGAATTAGCTTTCACCAAACAAATTCACGGTGCGCGAGTGTGTGTGTGTTTGGTAACAGTGAGACCCCCCAGCATGCTGTAAAGTCTCAAGTCTCACTGTACACTGTTAAGAAGGAAAACAGCAGGAGAGACCTGGTGTGTTTGACTGCTAGAAATGACGTGTTGTTAGTCCTTCACTTATGTGCCAATGGAGAAAGTTTAGTTTGATCAGTTGGCGGAAAATCTGAATCACAATATACATTTGAATGATTTCAATGTGGATAGGATGTGATAGGACAGGTAAATTAGTAGAAATTCCCTATGGAGAGCAACACAGTATGTGCCAAAAAATGTCTGCATTTGTCTGTGTGGCCAATAGATGGCAGTATTCTGTTTCTGTACTGCAAAAGCAGCGAGTTGAGCAGTCGCTCTCTGAAGACATTAATCTTCTAGGACCAGAAACTCACTTTTGAGGACGTACAGTATATGGGCTTTATCCTGATTAAACAGAAGACACTCTGGGCTTCTAGGAAAAATACCAGGTTTATGGCCATGAATCCTGTCCTATAAAATTTAGTCAAATATCACATGTCTAGGTATAATTTTATTATCTTAAAAATACACAGAAATCTATTTATAAAAAGATTAAAGAGTCACTATGCTTGAAATCAAATGCAAAAATTAGCACATTTCTATGAGATATCTCAACTAAATAATACATAATTACCCTTATGTATTATTGAAGCTTGGAGAACATTTATCAGAAGAGGTTTTACATGTATTAAGTGTTGAGTAAATTGTCACTATACTTTAGAATGTCAATAAAAAACAAAAAACATAGTCTATTCCATGTGGTCAATGTACAGTATTTAGTCTTAATTGATTGAATCTACAGAAAAAGGTAATGAGTACACCCCTTTTTGAAAATGAATGTTTTTATCCATTTCTCAGTGACAGGGTTTCTGCAGGTTTCATCAAGTTAACTTTAAGACTTTGAAAGACATTTTTAGGACCAATATGGGTGAAATTTTAGACTTATACAGGTCTAAACGCTAAGTTTTTTTTGTTTTTCCGAATATCCTAGTTAGAAAATGATTTTCACTTGCCCTTAAAAAAATCAAATGTTGTGTTGCAAAAGTTTGTCAAAACGAGTCCAAACAGGTTAGGAACAAAATTGTGGACAAAATAAAACAAGCTGTAAAGTTATCACTTTGTATTATTTTACAGCTGGTTCACAGAAAATTGGTTGAAGCTTGGAGAACATTTATCAGAAGGGGTTTTACATGTATTCTGAGTGTTGCAAAACGATGATAGGCCAAAGAAGTTTTGATGTATGTGCCAAAATATAAATTACAATACATATGCATTCAGTGTGTTTATTTACAGTGCTCAGCATATCTAAGTTCACCTCTCACAAATCTCTCTTTTAAACTCATATTTTTAATAGGAAGCTATACAATAATATATTTATACATTAGATTAGTCAGTATTGAAGCCAAATCTGGAGCTTATCCAACAAAATAACTTACGATAATGGTCCAAAAACTAGTACAGCCAAATTTATATGTTATAGAAAAATTCAATACAAATTTTAAAAAGAGGAAAAATAAAGAGAAGCAATTAAATGGACAAATTTAGTTGGTTTTTTTTGGTAATATTTAGCTTGAATTAATTGTATTATCTTTAAATTTCTAAATATGTTCGGTGACCAAATATTATTTTAATAAATAAATCTGTTTAATAAATCTGTTTTTGTTTAAATGCACCAAAATACACCTATACTTTACTGAGGAATGGATAAAATATTAATTTTCAAAATGGGCTGTACTCAATTATGCTGAGCACTGTAAATTAAAATATGGATAAAAGATACACAATTAAATAATTAATCAAATGTGTTTTTTATGTTTGTTCTAAGAAGTATTAAGTTTAGTCTTCTATATTTGATACTACATTAAAAAACACGATTTATTACTTTAAAAAAGTGAGCGAACCAGTTGCCTTAAAAGCAACAAGTTCACTTTACTTTAAAAAGTGAGTAAATCCATTGCAACTTGAAATGGTTAAGTTGACAACTTAATTTGTATACTTATGCCGTTAATATCATTTCATAATAATCATTTACTTAATTTCAGCGCAACACGTTTAATCACAAAAAAAAAAAACATTTACTCAAAAACATTTACAAAAACCAAAGAATAAACCCATTGCTTTTAAAGTAAAGCAAACTAATCACTTTTTACATGTACATACACAAGCATGTGAGAGATTTGAAGATCCACTGAAATATTAGAAAGTGTAGCTAACAAACAAACTCAATATGACAATAGGCAAAATAAAAACTACAGGTTCCTATTATGCTCTTTTATATCATAGTGTCACAAAATACATTGTTTACGGTAATACTTTTTCATAATTTTTGCATCATTGCGCGCAACTGCGGGGATTCAGACAGAAACATGAACAACAGCATCATGAGAAAGTCGCAATCTTGAAAATACAAGGTTCACATTTTGCAATTTACTTTGTGATTTTTTTATGTTGGGCCATTAATCATAGTTTTTAAAGTGTTTCATATTTTATATTTATACATTGTTATTTAAACGTTTGCAATATAGTATATATAATAACAATAATAATAATAATAATAAAGTAAGAATAATAAAGTAACAATAAAGTAACAGAATAATAAAGTAACAATAAAGTAAGAATAATAAAGTAACAATAAAGTAACAGAATAATAAAGTAACAAATAAATGAGTAAATTGTCAATATACTTTAGAATGTCAATAATAAAAAAAAACATAGTCTATTCTATGTGGTCAATGTACAGTATTTAGTCTTAATTGATTGAATCTACAGAAAAAGGTAATGAGTACAGCCCTTTTTGAAAATGAATGTTTTTATCCATTTCTCAATGACAGGGTTTCTGCAGGTTTCATCAACTTTAAGACTTTGAAAGGCATTTTAGGACCAATATGTGTGAAATTTTAGACTTATACAGGTCTAAATGCTAAGGATTTTTTTTTTCTGAAAATCCTAGTTGGAAAACATTTTCACTTGCCCTTAAAAAAAGGTTATAACTGAATGCATTTAATAATACAATATTAATAATTTAATAATAAAAATATACACTTGTAGTCAGAATTATGTCACTTTAAGCTGTATAGAAGTGTCTTGAAAAAAATCTAGTCAAATATTATTTACTGTCATCATGGCCAAGATAAAATAAATCAGTTATTAGAAATGACTTATTAAAACTATTATGTTTAGAAATGTGTTTCTAAAAAAACCTTTTCTCCAATAAACAGAAAAAGGGGGAAATATACAGGAGGCTAATAATTCTGACTTCAACTGTAGATCAGGTCAGTCTCCTCAGCAGTAAATAAATGAAGAGCTTATAAACAAATGGTACTGTAAGAAAAGTAATTAGATACTATTTATAAATAAAACGTTAAAAGATTTATTGAGATGGATTGCTGGTGATTGTAAATGGTCAGATTGGGTAGCTATACATGAAGTAAAAGTTAAGACCTGTTAAAAAATATTTAAAACCTACAACACAACATTTCAGTAGATTTAAGAGGCTTTAAGACCCCGTGGACACCCTGCAGTGAATAAAGACAAAATTGGTGCATTTAAAAAAAATTAAAATTAAATTATAGAAAGATAATAAATTCAAAACTACAAAATTTTAACAAAATGTTAATTTGTTTATTTCTCCACATTTGTCCTGTCTGGTAAAATTGTGGTTAAAAAAAAAAAAAAAAAAAAAATCTCGCTCAACATCTAAATTTAATGTACAAATTTTTTGGAATACAAAGTCAGCATTATTAGCCCTCTTTAATTACTGTATATGCGCATGTTGTAACATTGATGCTGAAATTATATATTGTGCAGCCCTACCTTTAAATCGATAAAGGCTAACTGTAAAAATCAATAACCAAATTATTATAATTTTATATTTTTATAAACTTTATAAAATCCAGCAGCTGTCCTTCAGTTGAAGTCAGAATTATTAGCCCTCCTGGATTATTAGCTCCCCTGTATTTTTTCGCCAATTTCTGCTTAATTTTCAAACATAATAGTTTCTAATAACTTATTTCTTTAATCTTTGCCATGATGACAGTACATAATATTTTGCTAGATATTGTTTATGATACTAGGATTCAGCTTAAAGAGAAATTTAAAGGACAAACTGGGTTAATTATGCAAGTTTGGGTAATTAGGCATGTTATTATGTAACAGTGGTTTGTTCTCTAGACAATTGAAAACAATATTGTTTAAGGTGGCTAATAATACTGACCATAAAATGGTTTTAAAAAACAAAAAAACTGCTTTTATTGTAGCTGAAATTAAACAAATAAGACTTTCTGCAGAAGAAAAAATATTATAGTAAATACGGTGAAAATTTTCTTGCTTTATTAATCATTGTTTGGGAAATATAAAAAATAAAGTAAATAAATAAATAAATACAATAAATAAAATAAAATAAACAAAATAAATGCATTAATTAATAAATAATAATAATAATAATAACAATGATAAATAAATAAATAAATAAATAAATGAATGAATGAATGAATGAATGAATGAATAATAATAATAATAATATAAAATAAATAAATAAATGCATTAATTAATAAATAACAATAATACTAATAATAATTAATAAATAGATAAATAAATAAATAAATAAATAAATAAATAAATAAATAAATAAATAAATAAATAAATAAATAAATAAATAAATAAAATCACAGTCTGCCTAATATTTGTGCCTTCAACTGTATATGCACAAATATATTCTTGTAAAGCGTCCACTGGAAAATATTCATTTAAAAGAAAGAAAGAAAGTTATGTGATTGTGGTGTACTCATTTATGCTGAGCACTGTATGTTGTGATATTTATGATTATCGTGATATCGCCCAGCCCTAGCGTTAACATCAAAACGTGCATCAATTGGAGCTGTTAATGTAAGACCTATAGTGTGTGGCTGTACTGTATGTCTATGGAATGCTAATTGGGAGTAATGATAATGTCACTCTTCATGGCAGATTAGTGCAGTCTGAATGAGCATAACCCATCAGTCAGCACACAGCCTCTCGCATACCTAAAGGTCATTTAATCACACACTCATACGAGTGCATTAATATGTCACGCTCGTCAGGAGTGCTCACCTGGGATTAGCACAAGCTCTGTGCGTGTGAGACGGAGGAGAAAAAGAAATGTGTGCTAGAAAGACTGTTGAAGCTCTATTGGGAGAGACTTTCTGCGTGTTACTTGGGGGAGAAAAAAAAATAACAGACAGCGAAATGACATGCTGCATTGTGTCATTTCAATTCATACAGTATTTGCCTAAGATGAAAGAATATTAAGCCAATAACATCACGAAAATGAAGAGCGCACTGAATTTCTTAGGAGGAAAAGAGAGAGAGAAAGAGAGAGTGTGTCTATGGGTGAATCTAGATTATTGAAAAACAAAACCCTCAATAAAACTCTTCTGAATTATGATCAAATTACATCAAGTTATCTCTAAAAATAATGTCTGTATGTGTATTTAGGGACATTTATCTTGAAAATTTTAACTAAAGACTATAGTTTTAAGTCTAATTTTCACCTTTTTTGTGTGTGTGTATTAGGCAAGGGCTGGTATACGATTCTGACGGTATGAAAACCTTGGCTAAAAATATCACGGTATCAGGATATTGTGATCACTGCTCTAAAATATATTCTTTTTAAATAGAAAACAAAAATTTTCTCCCGCTTTGAACACAATATATTTTATGTTTTGAAAAATGTTATATATTTAGGAGCAGTAAACATGTCAGGCTAAATAATGAAAATAAGTCATAGGCTTCTGCAGTCTTTATTAGTGTCAAAAACACAGATTTCTTTACAATTTAAAACGGCATATTTGGATATCTTTTCTGCTGGAGATACTGTTGGTGTAAAAAAAAAAATAAAGAAATAAAAACTAAAAAAAATATTACACATATCTTAGGAACGGTATTAAAGAAAATTTTGGCGGTTTTAAAACCTTGACTTTTCTAAATTGTGGTATATCTTGAAAACGGTTAGCGTGCCATGCCCTAATACTAATAAACATTTGCTGGAAACATTCATTCATTCATTTTCCTTTGGCTTAGTCCTTTTATTTATCAGGCATCGCCACAACGGAATGAACCGTCAACTTATCCAACTCATTTTTTACACAGTGGATATCATTCCAGCAGCAACCCCTTGTCAACATTCTGGTCAACTCTGTTACAACGGTCATAAAAAAACATTGGGCCCTATCAAACACCCGGCGCAATAAGGCGCAAGACGTGTTTGGCGTGATTTGCTGCTATTTTCAGACCAGCGCAACCCTAATTTTCATGTTTTTCGCCACGTCGCTTAAATAGCAAATCCATTTGAGCCACTTTGTGGAGTCACGGGTGTGCCAGTTTAAAAATAATAGGTGTGTTAAGGCGCATTGTTGACTCGTTGCCATTTTGAATAATTAAAATATACCGCACCATTGACAATCTAAAAGCAGGTCTAAAGTCGCGCGTTACTTATGCACCACTGTGAGTCCAAACGTTTACACATTGCGTAATACACCCAGGATGAACAGCAATACACAAATATCTTTACATATGAAAAAAATAAAGGATAGCTAAACCACAAAATGGTGAATGTCAACTCTGTTACTGTCAACTCTGCTATTACTTTTAAAAGTTTAACAATAAGTTGAACTACAATTAATTATAATATCAAATATTCCTTATCACATTTAAGCATGTTGCATTGTTTTACGCTAATAATGGATTTAGTTTACTGTAAATTTTTACATTTGTTGTATGTAATTCTGATTTCAGGCAAAATGAATGAAAAATGCTTGAAATGCATATGCAATTCTGTTTAGACTTTCTAAACTAATACTGCAAAATGAGCTCTCAACCCCACAATTTACAATCAAAAAAGCCTTTTTCAGATGTGACAGACGTCATGCACCATGGTGTAATTTAAGTCATATGTTCTATTTGTGCCCTCTGTTGCAGAATTATTGGTATTATTATTTTACAATTATGTCTAAGGTGTTGCAGGTAAATATAGACCCATCACGTGATTTTGCCATTTTTGGGGTTCTTAAGATTTGGTCCCAGTTCAATTCTAAACAACTTGATATTTTGGCCTCATTATTAGCTAGGCGTCGTATTCTACTTCACTGGAAACTAAATAAGCCTCCAACTACATCCCAATGGCATGTTGATACCATGCATTTTCTGAAGTTGGAAAAGGTTAGATGCTATGGAAAAACTAATTTCTTTAAAAAGTGGCAACGTTTTATAACTTACTTTAACTCTCTTAAGGTCTTGCCTGCCATTTAATAGATGCACTCTTCTTCATTTTTAATTAATTTATTTCGTAGTCATTTAATTTTTGTTTGTTTTTAACTATTACTCTTTTAGTGTTCAATTGTAAATATTTACTTTCAACATGGACAATGTATCTGACCATTTGATTGTGATTGTTGAATGTCTGCATTCAGTTGGTTGTAATTTTCTGTGCACTTTTATTACTCATTTCCATTTTTCTTTTCCTCTTCTTCTTATTTTTTTATTAATTTTTTTTGTGGTTTTTTCCCCTTTATTATTTTTTTCCTCCGCCTCTTTTGTTGAAAAAATAAATAAATAAAAATAAAAAAGCAACAACAAAGATAATGATATGTAACTATTTTTACTGAAATAGTGTTTGTTTTTTCGCAATAAAAATGTGAACATAAAAACACCTTTTTAAAGTATGATGTGCTCATTTTGGTCAACATTTGTACTTTTAAATATACTGGGCAAATCTTAAAGCTGTGAAATCAATTACATACACCTGAATTGAGTAAAGCAAGCACAAACGTAAGAATGGTTTTATCTTCTGAATATTTTCTGAGTTCATACTTTAACATTTATACAGTTTTAACATGTATACACACACACACATCTGTGTATATTGTGTATATTGAAGTTTTTTTTTTTTTTTTTCTTTTACATTTGAACAAAAAGTGAAAGTTCATGTCCAATAATATACACTCACCAACCACTTTATTGGGTACACCTTATAAGTACAGGGTTGGACACCCTTGCCATCAGAACTGCCTTAATGCTTCGTGGGATTGATTCAAAACGATACTGGAAATATTCCTTAGAGATTTTGGTGCATATTTACAAGATAGCGTCACGCAGTTGATGATGTGAATTTCGATATTTGGTGACTATGGAGGCCATTTGAGTACAGTGAACTCATTGTCATGTTCAAGAAACCAGTCTGAGATGATTCACGCTTTATGATATGGCGTGTTATCCTGCAGGAAGAAGCCATCAGATGATGGGTACATTAGTCATAAAGGGATGGACATGGTCCAGCAATAATACTCTGGTAGGCTGTGGCATTCACACGATGCTCAATTTGTACTAATGGACCCAAAGTGTGCCAAGAAAAAATCCCCCACACCATTACACCACCACCACCACCACCACCACCAGCCTGAACTGTTGATACAAGGCAGGATGGATCCATGCTTTCATGTTTTTGATGCCAAATTCTGACCCTACCATCCGAACGTCACAGCAGAAATCAAGACTCATCAGACCAGGCAACGTTTTTCAAAATCCTGTCTAATTTTGGTGAGCCTGTGCGAACTGTAGCCTCAGTTTCCTGTTCCTAGCTGACAGGAGTGGCACCCGGTGTGGTCTTCTGCTGCTGTAGCCCATTCGCCTCAAGGTTGGAAGTGTTGTGCATTCATAGATGCTTTTCCGCACACCTTGATTGTAACCAGAGGTTATTTGAGTTACTGTTGCC